>NW_027528873.1:3997531-4007761 GCF_008692635.1 Crocuta crocuta | reverse complement strand
TGGATACATTTTAGAAATTATACAAAATGACACCAGAAAGACCCATAAATCTTAAATTTATATTTAAGCAAGAGGCAAAAATAAAGTAAAAATTTCAAGAATCTAAACACCCATCTCTAAGGGATAACTGCTTGAGGACAACAGAGTTCAAAGGGAAGAATGTCTGATGGTNCCTAATCCTTCTATACGTGCAAACATATGATATTTGTCCTTTTCTGAGGCAGGCTCTTTTAAAGACAAATGAGATTGATGCTACTGGTAAGAAACACCTAAACACTGTTTCAACTCCTCTTCAAGCACTGAACCTGAGTTCTAAACAGTGAGCTGTAGAGGTAAATGAGAAAGGCCTATTCTTTTATGCTCGGTAGAAACCCAAGTCTAGCATGAGCGTTGCTGGACAACATACTGGGAGAGGGCAGGAACAGGTGTGTTTGTAAATGCTGGAGACAGAAAAAATGATAGTTTCACATCGATTCTGCTAAGGAAGCTAACAGCAGTTTAATGTGTGAACATGAAGTTTCATCTATGATTAATTTGATGTCACTGTTACAGACATGAAAAGAAAAATAACACTGTAGCCATGGTTGAGCCACCAGACCACCTGAAAAAAGTATTCACTGAATCAGCTTAACATCTAGACCCTAGACATGGAGAAAATGGTATCAGGGCCATCTACAGTGCATTTCAGTGGGGTGTGGTAAAGGGAAGTCACTGGTCAGATCCCAAAAACAGCTGATTCCCTACCATAAACCCTTACTTTCAAACATCCAAAGTTCCCATGACCATTAATAAAGCTTCTGCACTGCAGATGCTGATCTGTGACCAAGCATCTTCTCACATGGGCAAATCTTAGGTTTTAAATGATTTCCATTTTCTCCTTAGAGTTAAGATTTAGTTTTTGAGCAGAACAATATTTCGAGACAATTCAGTCCTTGTATCTCAGTACTAGAAGTCAAGTCATAAAGCCATCAATGTAATTCTATTTCTGCAACAACAAATTAATAACCAAATCAACTGAAGTTAATGACTTCTCGCTTATTCCATTGCAAATTTAAAAATATGCCTGTAGTAAATTTATTTGCATATACAGTATATTAAAGGTGATGACCTACTATGGAGTTCACTAGAATGTGTCTTCTTACCAGGCTTGATGAGAGGAATCATTTCTTAACACGTTCACAGGAACCTTAATCTCCCCTAGGAAAATATCTTGGACCAGGTTTCCATTGTTCCACAAGTCGATCCTGAAAATTTTAAACTGGTTTTATTTTTTGCAAACAATGTTTAAGAGAATGCACACCACCACCAGGTAGCTTCAAATTATTTTGGTTGTATTATAGCATTAATTTTACATGCTTTAAAAGAGATGTTAGCTTTGTCATATACCTTACTATCTAAACTAAGAAAACAAAATATTCTAATAGCTTTTATTTGTAAGCAGAGAAAGTAACCACTTTAAATGGTCTAAAAGAAAGCACTGATGTTTCTTAGTTTCAAAGTCTAGGCTTTATTTCAACCTGTAGCAGTGGGAACTAGAGTTACTTTGTTGAATTTGAGAAAAGAAACCAATACAAGACTAGTTTCTTTCTCAACTGAACCAGTTATTATGTAAAGATATGTGATTTAGAAAAATACATTACCTGATCATTCCAAACATGTGACTAATGCACCCTTTAACACACTGTTAACACCACACCTATACATGCATTTATCGAACTTTCCCCTCCCAAACTGCATAGATACTTAAGACCTAAATAACACAAACTTCAAACACATGCACCTGTTGAATTATCTTACAAGACTTCTTACCTCACTGAAATTTCTGTTAGACAGCAGATATGTTAAGAAGAATAAAAAAATTATTTCTAAATTGGCTAATACATAATTACTTTTCTATATAGTCTTTGCATCCATTATGCTAGGATTCAGAATTTTAAAGAACATTTGTGAAAATTAAAAATATAATAAACTAGGTGAAAATTAGGTCATCTTTGGTTTTAAATAAATACATCTTGACTATTTCTGCAAAGCAATCAGATTTTGAAAAGATAATATGAAGTTAACTTAGACGCATGTTCCTCTAAGTTTCATCAACCAACTTGCTAAAGAGAATTCTATTAAGCTTGGTTCGCCTTTTTCAATTAAATTTAGGATTTTCTTTTGGCATAGAAAAAAGCAATTCTGTAAAACTCCAAGGCATATACCTAATTTCTAGCTTTTCAATGTCCTCCTCTTCTACCTGGAACTGGGACTTTCTTGTATAACTACTGGATCTGGTTACCTGCAAATAAAATATTTTAGTTTACAAAAAATTTTGGAATATTTTTTCCTACATGAACTTCAAAAACTATCATCCCTAAAATGTTCAATTTTGTTTATTATAAACAGAGGAAAATGCCTAGGTAATAGTTTACCCAAAAGCTAAAGACAAAAACCAGCTATGGAAGTAGAGGGAGGTGAGAATGAGGCAGTATAAAAATATCAAAAGCAATCTTTCCTTCAAGCCCTCCGTTATCAACTCAGTATACAGCAACATTAGGTTCTCTGGTTCACATGCAATCTGCTGGTGACTCAAAGAGTAAAACTGTTCTATTTTGGTAAAGCTGCACATACCAAGAGCTGTTTGAAGACTTTCCCACATTTCTCAAAATACCAATTCTATCCTTACATTTCCTTCTCACATTTTTACTGAAAATATCAAGGTCACTGGCAGGGACTTCCTCAGCCACTGCCCACCTGAACAGGTCTGTTATCATGGAGGTCTTTCTACTTGATGAGTTTTCTCATTTCTTCTGAACAAGAGATCAGATGATTCTCCTTTTCTCTAAGACTACTCCACCCACACACGATATACACTAAGCATTTGATCTATTTTAATTACAGCTTTCTTCACCAGCTTATTCACCTCACTCAAGTCTAAGAAAAATTCTCCACTTAAATTATGGTCTTCCTATCTCCTTCCTTTCACAGACCAGTATCTCAAAACTGTAATCCATCCGTACAGCCGCCACTTCCTCACACCCACTCACTACAGTAACTCCTTCTAATCTGGCTTCTTCATAGCTCACTCTCTCTAAACCTCTCTCTTAATCACCAAGTCTGATGGTGAATTCATAGTTCTCATCTTCCTTGACCCCTCTACCTGAACAAATTAAGTACAACTATGCCTCCTCTCCCAGAAACACTCTTTTCTTTGAGCTTACCCAGGCACTTCCCTGGCAACCTCCTGTTCTCTTTGCTTCTTCCTCTGGGACCTCTTCTTCCTCAGAACCTATAAATATGGGTTTTCTCCAAGGTTTTAGCTTTTATTTTGCTCTAAGAACTGCAAAGTGTTATACAGTTTACAAAGTGTTTTGGCATCCATTATCTCCTTTGTTCATCAAAATGTTCATCTGAAGCAGGATTTATCTGAAGCTAGATTTATTATCCTCATCTTGAAAATGAGGAAGCTAAAGAACAGAAATTAAGAGATGTGCTCAAGGATGAATACCTAATAAGTGGCAGAACTGAGCCTCCTCACTTTTCTCCTGTATTGCATACCTCTATTCCCTTGGCTTTCTTGACTCTCTGCAAGCAAATCTTGAGTCTATCTACAGCCATCACCCACCTTAAGTTTCAGTCTTGAACTGCCTATTGGAGGGTTTTCATGTCAGACCTCAAGTTCATTATGTTTCAAATCGAACCACTTATGCTTTCCTTTTTTTTCTTTTATTTCAGATTTGAAACCATGAGGACACCTGACTCCTCCCTTTGTCCTTTCTTCTATAACCAATTTGCCATCTTGACCTTTGCAGTTTCTTTCTCATCTGTCCCTTCCTCTGTTTTTCCTTATTACTCTCTTGGATCAGATTCCCCTTGTCCTTTTTTTTGAAACACTTTAATTATAGCAATCTCTTGATATCTGTTCTCAGACATATGACCCACAGATCATGGTTAATTCTTCCCAGAACACAGCATTACTCTTATCACTTCCCAGGCTCAAGACATTTCATGGCTACTATGTAAGCACCTCAGGCAGGTACTCAAGGCCTTTCATAGTTGGTCTTACACTAGCTTTTAAGTTTTGTTTCAGGGGCGCCTGGGTGGCTCAGTTAGTTAAGCGTCCGACTTCAGCTCAGGTCATGATCTCACAGTTCGTGGGTCCGAGCCCCGCACTGGGCTCTGTGCTGATAGCTAGCTTGGAGCCTGGAGCCTGTTTCAGATTCTGTGTCTCCCTCTCTCTCTCTGGCCCTCCCCTGCTCACGCTGTCGCTGTCTCTCTCTCTCTCTCTCAGAAATAAAACATTAAAAAACAAAAGTTTTGTTCTAATTATTATCTTTCAGAACCCTTCCAGTTAAATCACGACTTGCTATTCCTTGGACTAACTTTCACTTTTCTCTATGTCTCTGCTCAAAATGTTCTTTATAAGTCTTCTGCTCTGACTTAACTGGAGCAGAACTTATCTGACCTCCCCAATATCTACAGCATTTTACTGCTCTGTGTAGGCATGCGTGCATGTGATTTGCATCTCTTACTTTAGCACGAGGACAGAGATTGAATCTTATCTTTATGATCAGCTCAACAAAGGGCCTTTTGAATGAATGTTCTAAGCTTCACCGGTACACCTGGATGGAGCAAGCAGGTTAGACCTTGCCTTTCAAGGGCCATCTGCTTGCTGCAAGTTACCCCATGTTTTCTGCAGGCTAGCTGTTACAGCCACTGAGAAATGCAGAGTCACCAAAGTCCTTGGCCAGGAAATGGAAAAGTGTCACATTGGTAGATTTTCTTTTGTTTTCCTTTCTTCCTTGCCTCCAGCCCCACAATTCTTCCTATTTCAATTTTGGGCATTTTCTTTAACCTCTGTTTCTTTATTAAAGTACAGTCATCAGGAATGGCCACAAGTGCCCTCACCCCACTTTGAAATATTAAGAAAACACACACACAAAAGAGAGAAAAGCACAAAATGGACCTTTTTTCCAAATCTTCCCTACATGTTAATCTCACTTGCAACATGTATGGTTGGAACATAATCTTTTAGAAATCATAGGTTGACATTTTTTTTCCTATAGTTTTCAAATGATATGAAAAATGATTTAACAAATGCTCCACAGTAAAGAACTCCAAAGCACTGTATTTTGGGCAACTTCAAGGCAGCTGAAGATGTGTATGAAAATAAGCATGTATCCATAGAGGGAATTAGCTAAAAAAGAACTTAATAATAAGGGCTTAATCATATAGCACTTTATGGTCTCAAAGCATTCTCATATTTGGGCCTCCTAAAAACTCTATCAGGTAGGGTGGCTGGTGTTTTCTCTCACAAAATCATCTTTTCACAAGACAAACTTGAATTTCACATTAAGTGATTTATTCCAAGTCAACTGGGACTAGAACTCCGATCAAATGGTATCAGACTTACTTTACTCGTGATTTTCAACCACTAGTCTGCACAAGAGTCTGGTGCCCACTGTGTGTCAGGTGCGGGCTGGATAAGGTGGGAAGGGTGTGTGGAAGAGGGTGTGGTATTGAGGATGACTAGGGAGTAGGAGTGGCCCTAGTCCTCCCGTCCCCAGATCAGTCATAGTGCTGCCTTTATTTGTTTTACATACTGGGCCTCCATCACATAACATCATGGTTCTACTGTTCTTGGAATAGAAATGTTTAGTTGCATTAGCTGATTAAATGATTACTATGGCTATAGTTTAAAAAAAGTAAACCAGCATTCAATATTAAATAGTCAATGTTAACATTTATATAAAACAAAAAGTTACCTCAAAATAAAAGATTTCATTAAACTGCGGATTGCTTGTTTTCTTCTTTACTTTTGTCTTCTTTTGGTCATTCCTGTTCCAATGTGGTAGAGTTTTACCTTGTAGAACTTAACAGTACACAATTATAAAACATGCTATTTCCAACCAGGGAGCCTGACCTCCATTAGCTGTTAAGATGACTCAGGAAAAACTATAATTTTAAATATTACTTGGGGAAAATTTTTGAGGTATCTTTAAAGACTCAAATTAAAGAATATACAAGTTTGTATATCCAATATACGACAAGATTGCATTATCCTTTCTATGGCTATACTAGATTGAGTGACTAGCTTACTTTACAGAAGAAACTTAGAATGGCAGGAGGAAGACAATGAGATGCAGAGTACCTTTATCTATGCTGAAAAATACCCAAGGAACACAAAAAGCATGCTTAACTCAGTTTACTGCTTGGGGGCCTGGCTACAACGTGGCTTTTTAAATAACCTTTTATTTCAAATAATTAGAGAAGGTTGCAAAGAAATGTACAGGGAAGTCCTACGCAGTCTTTCCCTAGCCTCTCCCAATGTTAGCATCTTATACAACAATAGTACAATACCAATACCAATAATGACTTTTAAAACCAAATTCATATGCCAGTTTCCCATTTGTATGTTACTAAATGATTATACTAAAGATTGTGTCTTCAGCTACAGATTATGAACAAAAACAAAAACCAGCTCTGCTAGGTTAAACATTTTTAGCATACACATACAAAACTCGATCCCTCTGATAGCATGCATGTTATAGGACTGAGTATCTGCTTTCAAATTTAAAACCATCTATAGCAATAATAGTACACTGTTGATTAAGCACCCAGTAAGCACTAGGCATGGTACTAGGTACTTTACATCCATATATATAAATACATTTCTTAAACTGACTTAACAGGTGACTTTCTAAAAAATAAAAATATCTATTTGTACATCTGAAGCTAATATGACATTGTATGTTAACTATACTGGAATTAAGAAAAATAAAAATAAATAAATAAATAAAAAGAATACCTAGAGAGCCTGAAGGTGGGGAGAAGGGGTATGTGTCTGTGTATGTATGTATGTGTTTGGTGTGGAGGGAATATTTTGCTGTTTCCTGATTAAACCTTTGAGTTGTAGACAAATTTCAGACTAGTCAGGCTCTGAAAGAAATCATAATGAAGTTATAAAATATAAAATATACAAAGTGCTATAGGTTTTTCCATAAATTATCATAAATAATTTAAATCAATGATATGGTGCACTTTACCATGTTCTGGTACTTCAGCAGTCTGTCTACAGCTTGGAATTCTTTCTGTAGAGCACAGATGCCATGAGTAGAAAAGGCATTTTTAGTTCTGAGCCACTTTCCAGATAAAAATATGGAAACTGCCTTGCTATTCTGGGCTAGCATTTCTTGAAATAGAATTTTACCTGCATAAAATCTATGATTGTTTGAAGGTAGGAAGGCCAACGATGAATGAAGAAGGCCAAGTTTATGTTTTTAAGTACATTTTAACTGCGATAGAACTCATGTTGATCCTCACAGTCTAAGAGTCCAGAAGATCCTAAATGGGACCCATTTTCTTTCTATAAAAACAGGACGTGGTATTTTGCAAGCGTCTAACAGAATTCACTAAAGAGGTTTCTTTCAAAGCATTCATTACTTTGTGTCATAAATAGTTATTTAGGATTTATTCATAGAAGCTTAATTTTTCTAATTCTTGAGTTAAATTTTAAAACTTAAAAATCTAGTAATAATTCACTCTCCTACTCAGAATTCTGAACTCCAGGTTACAAACAGAAGACAACCACTGATCATTTCACTGCAATGAAGCGTCTACTGTTAAAGAAGGAAATCATTTGTTAAGTCCATATACATATTGAAATCTTCAGATTCAGAGATGTTTACATTTCTGGATAAAAATCAGTACACTTATGGAAAATAAAGGCATGTTTGAAACTGTTCAGAGATAAAAAAAAAATAAAAACCTAATAATAATTCAATAAACATTACCTACCAAGGACATGAATGGAGCTACAGAGTATTATGCTAAGTGATATAAGTCAGTCAGAGAAAGACAAATGCCATAATGATTTCACTCACATGTGGAATTTAAGAAACAAAAGAGCAAAGGGAAAAAAAGAGGCAGAGGCACACCAAGAAACAGATTTGTTAACTATACAGAATAAGCTAATGGTTACCAGAAGGGAGGGAGGTGGGGAGATGGGTGAAATAGGTGATGGGGATTAAGGAGTGCACTTGTGAGGAGCATATACAAATATGTTGTACAGAAGTGTCGAATCATTATATTATATGCCTGAAACTAATAATACACCGTATGTTAACTAATTGGAACTTAAATAAAACCAAAACATTACCTAGAAGGGCCCACTAGAGAAACTGTTGCATAAGAGTCACAGCTTTGTCCATTTATGAGAGGCAACCCGTGACATGCCACGATGCTAAGGAAGAATAAAAGAAAATTAACAGTATATTTAAGTTAAACAACATAAAACATTATCTTTAAATATCCAAAGGACTAAAGCTTTATCTCAGGTCTGCAATTGTATGCCTAGATACCATCTACCTCAAATATATCTATTGTGCACTTATTTACTTATGCTACACTTCTGAAATAGGACTTAAACTAGAATGCCATTAATCAGCACCAACACTACCAAATAATATTTAGCACAAATCCCCAAGCTAAGCATGCAGCAAGGTACATTTTGTGGTTTGATAATATACTAACACTGCTGTGGCTTCTAAACAGGAAAAGAATGTGGTGTGAACCTTAAAGGAGAAACTACAAACCAAGCGAGACCTATGGCATCACATCCTCTGCTGAAGCATGAATGAGAAACAAGGAAATGACTGTGGTTTCCACTTCAAATCTGATTCATAAATAGAGGGCAAGTCTCCCACAATTCTGTAGCCTTTTATTCTGATTCTCAGTAACAGCTCCTGTATCATTCTGTAGAAAATGTTTTAGATCTTAAAACCCAAGGTCTTCTAATCCACTCCATGGGTAAAGTCATTGGTATATACAGAGGACATAGAATCTAACTAAATGGTCTGTTCCTCAAAGTTTCTCACTAAATATTGAGTCCACAAATGTAGTTTAATATCTAAGGGTTTGCATTTCTTAATGCCTAAGACAAACTCACGAGAGTTGCTGAAAAGTACTCTTTGTAGAAAGATGTGGGCTATTGAGCAACATCCTTATTTCTCTCCACAACCCACAGATCATATATGTGGGTGAAGTGCATATGGTGTGCTACTGAGTCAAGAAGAAATGAATATGACTCATTCGATTAAATTGGGTATCAAAAATCAAAATTTAAAAATTTCTCAAACTAACCAAAGAAAGCATAGGCCAAGATGATAATTCTAGTCATTAATGTTAGGCCTGGGTACACTCAAATTTTCCAACTATGTACTGTTTGAAACTGACAATCCTCAGGCTAACCTCAGGCTAATCCTCAAAATGATACCTGATTTTTATGTAGCATGTGCACTTTACCATGTATTTTCACAAAATGTATCTAATTCCCACAACTGCCTTTGAGAAAAATACACCTTAAAGAAGAAAGTAAGGCTCAAAAAGATTATGTGAGAAATTAACAAAATAAGGCTGAAGAGGTAACACAACTTGTACAAAGTTACAAAGTTACTTTCTTAACTGTTTCCCAATCCAGCTTCTTTCTCTGTTCTCTACTGCACCTGAATATATTATATTACTCTCTTTGTAATACCACATGTATCTCAAATAAACACTAATTATGAGAAATCTTATAGAAAAGTCGCTATAATTTTATGAGGTATAAAAAAACTGAGAAAAATAGTTCATAATACCATAATAGAATACATAATACTTCTATAAGAATACTTCACAAAACAAAACAATGATGCCCATTAATCCAGAAGTGTGAATTTATAAAAATCATCAGAAGTGGTCTTTTAAGTGTAAGACAGTTTTAAAATCGTTTTCTGACAAACAAAAGTATTATTAAATGCAAATTACTTTATTTGCTACCTATGTTATGAAATATTTTTACAATTATTCTTCTAATCGGATAATCAAACAAACTCCTATCATAAACATGAAGGAGTGAAAACAAATACTGAAAATGAGCTTAGTATACTGAATTATCTTACATTTTGTTACTTCTTTTTAAGTTTTTTTTTTTTTTTTGAGAGAGAGAGAGAGAGAGAGCGAGCGAGCAAGCAAGCAGGAGTGGGGCAGAGAGAGAATCCCAAGCAGGCTCTACACTGTCAGCACAGAGCACCATGCAGGGCTTCAAACTGTAATACCATGACCTGAGCCAAATCAAGAGCCAGATGCTTAACTGACTGAGCCACTCAGGCACCCCCTTTAAAAAACAAACTAACAGACAAATGTTAATGTCCATATACAGCCAAGATGGAGTAACAGGGAATGGAATTCCCTCTCTGCCTGAAATAACTG
>NW_027528873.1:3932300-3997510 GCF_008692635.1 Crocuta crocuta | reverse complement strand
GGGGAAGAGGAACAAAATCAGCAGTGTAGGGCAGTGATCTCTGAGGGGAGAAAAAAAATGAAGTGAGTCCCCAACTATTCCTGAGAAGAAGAGCTGGGGAAGACCAAAGTCACTAGAGTTCCCAGACAGACTACTGGAGGGAAGAAAGCTGCATAGAAACAAAGAAACCTCCAGAGAGCTGTAAGAATCCCCCTGGAGTCTTCAGCTGAGTGCTGAGAAGCATATACACGTGGGAAAACTAACTGAGGCGGGGGAAAGAATCATTTGAATAGAGTTGAGAGAATGATTCCTGAAGCCCACAAATGGCTAGCATGAGGCCCTACCAACCATAGTATGAAATTTGGTAATTTATAGATGATGCATCATTACTGAGAAAATATAATTCCTAGACTAAAGACTGTTTTTATTCCATTCAACAAGGCTTAAAAGCAAACCTCAAAGGAATGAAATTGTTTCCAAGTAACTTAACTAGGTCCTCAAGCATATTGATAGAAATATAAAAATATCCAGAACTCCAAAATGTCTACAATCCAACACAAAATAACTAGGAACACAAAGAATCAACAAAATAAGTGCCGTCGAAGGAGGAACAAAGTAAATAGATTTTAAAAGCAATAGAATATATCAATGAAACCAGGAGCTAGTTCTTTGAAAAGATCAATAAAATTAATAAATCTTTAGCCAGACTCATTAAATCAAACTCCACAAAATGCAAAGGATTATAAAATAGTATTATGAAAAGCTATGACAACATGCCAACAAACTGTACAACCTAGAAGAAATGGATAAATGCTAATATCTCTGATGAACACATATGCAAACATCCTCAACAAATTATTAGCAAACTGAATCCAACAATACATTAAAAAACAATCATTCACCACAATCAAGTTGGATTTATTCCTGGGATGCAAGGGTGGTTCGATATTTGCAAATCAATCAATGTGATACAATATATCAACAAGAAAAATAAAAACCATATGACCAGGGGCATGTGAGTGGCTTAGTTGGTTAAGTATTTGATTCAGGTTATGATCTCATGCTTCGTGGGTTCAAGCCCTGCATCTGGCTCTGTGCAGAGCCTGCTTGGGATTCTCCCTCTCTCTCTCTCTGCCCTTTCCTGACTCGTGTGTGCTCTCTCTCGAAAATAAACACTGAAAGAAAAAAAAAAAAGCAGAGGCTCTGATTAAAAGAGTCAGAAAAATATATACTAACACTAATCAAAAGAAAGCCGATTCTCTGGGTAATAACAAGTCCATCAGTGGGGGTCCGGATGAATAACTGATAGTAAATCTATATATCAGAATTCTATGTAGTTGTCAAAAAGAGTAAAATAAACCTCTATTCTCTAATTACTCTGATATGGAGGGTAGGGGGTTACGAATGAATGTGATACTTCTCCAAACACACCTTATAGAAGTTCTGACTTCAGAAACAAAAAAGACTTTTACGTTTCAAAAGTAAAATTAAACTTAAGCAATCCTTAAAAATGAGGAATAAACTCTGAAAAACCACTAAAAAAGAAAGAATTATTTCAATAGACTAGAACATAGTATTTGACTCTGTATCCTTAGAACAAACAGAACAGTAAGATCTTTTAAACTTCATTCAGTAATCTCAATGCCAGTGGTAATAGCGGCATTTTTATTTTGAATCTATCTTCCATACTATATAAGATAATGACAGTAATTGTTAATGTTGTCAGGGATTAAGATTTTCAATGTAAGAGGAAAGAGATACAGTATAAAATCAAAGTTAGGTAAAAAATCTTGTAATATTAAATTTAAATTAGGAACATGAAAGAAGGAAGGAGAGAAAGAAAAGAGAGAACAAAGGCAAAAGAAAGAAAGAAAACCTGCCAGTCAGAGAGGCTATATTATTATCAGACAAAGCAGATTTCACAACAAAGAATAGTCCCAGGGATAAAGACGATCATTTTATAATAGTGAGGAATTCAATTTATAATAGGATATAACAACCCTAAATGTTAAACTCCTAATATCAAAGCTGCAAAAGAAGCAAAAACTGATAGAACTACAGGGAGAAACAGAAAAATCCACAAACAGCTGGAGATAGCATCACTTCCTCACAATAACTGATAGACAATTAAGAATGAAAGTTAAACAAGACTGTCAACCAACCTGACATAATCAACATTTATAAAAAAACATTCTAACCATTCAAAGCAGAAAACATATTAATTTCAAATGCACAGGAACATATACCAAGTTTAAATAACAGTTTGTGGACAAAAAACAAGTCTTGGCAAATTTATAAGTATTCAGATTATACAAAATATGTTGACAACAGCAGAATTAAATTAGAAGTCAACAGCAAAAAGATAGCTGGAAAATCTTCAAATGCTTGGGAACAAAATAACTCACAATTAAATAATCCATGGGTTGAAGAATAAAACAAAAGAAAAATTATAAAAGCATTCTGAACTTTTATTGCATTACAATGAAAACTCAGCACATCACAATTTGTGGGGGCAGTTAAAACAGTACTCAAAAGAAAATGGATAGCACTAAACACTAACATTAGGAAAGGAGAAAGATTTTCAATCACTGTCTTCTTCAGCCTCCATCACAAGAAACTTAAAAAAGAAAAACAAACCTAAAGTAAACAAAAATAGAGTGGAAATCAAGATAGAAAACAAAAAAATATACAAAAAAAAATCAATGAAATCAAGTCATTTCTTTTTTTTTAATTTTTAAAAAATGTTTTATTTATTTTTGAGAGAGAGCGAGAGAGAGCGAGAGAGAGAGACAGAGTGTGAGGGGGGAGAGGCACAGAGAGAAAGGGAGACACAGAACCTGAAGCACACTCTAGACTCGGCACTGTCAGCAAAGTCCCATGCGGGGCTTGAAGATCATGAGATCGAACCATGAGATCATGATCGAACCATGAGATCATGACCTAAGCCAAAGTCAGATGTTTAACCAACTGAGCCACCCAGGTACCCCCTATGCTTAAAGAAAGCCATTTCTTTCAGGTCATTAAAATTGATAAACTTTAGCTAGACTGATTAAGAAAAATAGAGTAGAGACACAAATTGCCAACTTTAGGAATGAGGAACATGACATCACTGTTAAGTCTACAGATATTAAAAGTAAAAAAAAAAGGAGTAACTTGTATTCCTTTACACCAAAGAATTGGACAACTCAGATTAAATGGTCAATTTCTTGAAAGATGCAAATTACCAAAGATCACATTAAAAAATCTGAAAAGCAGGGCACCTGGGTAGCTCAGTGGTTAAGCATCTGACTCTTGATTTCTTTGGCTCAGGTCATGATCCTACAGTCCTGAGATCTAGCCTGTGTTGGGCTCTGCTTAAGAGCCTGCTTAACATTCTCTCTCCCCCTCTGTCCCTCCCCAGCTCACATGCCTAGTCTCTTAAAAAAAAAAAAAAAAGAAAAAAGAAAAACAACAACAAAAATCTAAATAGCTATGTAAAAAAACTAAAACCTGGTTAAAAACCTTCCACCAAAACAAAAACAAAAAACAAAACAAAACAAAAACCCACTTCTGGTCCAGATGGCTTTGCTGGTGAATTCTTACAATATTCATGTAAAAAAGTAATTATATCAATTGTATATAAAACACCAGAAAATTGAAAAAATGGCATTATTTCCCAATTCATTCAATGAGGCCATTATGCCTTATTCCAAAACTAGACAGATACTACAAGAAAACTACAGGTCAAAGTCCTTCATAAATGTAAATACAAAAAACCTTAACAAAAGTTTAGCACATCAAAGCTAACTATGGATGACGATGATAATACAACATGACCAAGTGGAGGTTGGCTCAATTTCAAAAATCAATCAACAAAATTCACTATATTAACACATGAAATCAGAAAGAAACATAACGATCATCTGACTACTCATCCCTGACATTCAAACATTCTCAGCAAACTAGGAACATAGGGGAATATTCTCAGCCTGAGAAATTATAGCTAACATCATAATTAATGGTAAAAAAAAAATCTGAATGCCTTCCCCCTAAGATAAGAAATAAGACAAAGATATTTGCTTTCACATCTTCTATTCAACAGCCTACTGGAATGATCAGGCAAGAAACAGAAATAAGCAGTACCCAGACTAAAAAGGAAGTAGTAAAACGATCTATTCGTATATGATACAACTGTCCATGTACAAAATCCTATGGAATCTATCAACAAGCTAGCAGAACAAATCAGTGACTATAACAAGGTTGCGGAATACAACTGTTTTTCAAAATTTCTATATACTAACAACAAACATCCATATACTCATCGTTTCTTCTTTCTTTTTCTTTCTCTTTTTCCTGAAGTTCTTTCTCTCAGCCTGTTTCTATAATATAAAAATCACTGCCTGGACTTCATGTCACCCAGGACCTAATTTTTCTGTTTGTCTTTCCAAATGTCTTGAACACCCTTTCACTCCTCACCCTACTGAAATCTAGTTTCAACATTCACCATTCTATGGAAGCTCTCCTCACTACCATCCCTGAGTGTTAAATGTTATCCCTATTTTTCAGGGCTCTTCTTATTGGTTTTCTTGGCTGCATGCAACACTTCTGATCATTCCTTCCTTCCTTCAAGACCTCTTCTCTCTTGGTTTCCTTGGTCTTCATTCTCCTAATTTTCCTCATATCACCTATCTGTCTCCCTCCTGTTTATATAACCTCCCTCTAAGGCTGGTTGTTTTGTTTTGTTTTGTTTTTGTTTGTTTTGGTTTTGGTAAATCACATCTATTCCTATGGCCACAGCTACCATCAACTTTACATTTCTATATGAGATCTCACCATGGAGTTTAAGATTTTTATATTCAAATGCCTGATGGAAATCCCTACCTAGATGTTCAAGAGGTACTCAAACTCAACTTATCACCTTCTCTTATTAAAGAAGCTCCTCCTTCAGAATCTTCTCTTTTGTTGTAAATACCACCACCCACCTACTAACACCATTTAGAAATCTAGGAGCCACATTTAGATTTCTTCTTTGTCCTCACTTTCTATATCTAATAAGCAAAATTTAGTGATGCTACTCTTTAAATATTTCTTCATTTGTCCTCTTTTCTCACTTTTGCAACTACTGTTCTGGTACAGAATCCATAATCACCCTAACACGCTTCAAATTCATCTCTCAGTTTCCATACTTACCACTGTCACAAATCTAATCTTTCTAAAATGCAAAATTGCCCATATTACTCTACTGTCTAAAATCTTTCAATAGTTTCATAAGTTCTCATAAGTTTCAGGTCATACAATACATTAAGAGCCTCCAAGATCTGGTTCCAGCCTATTTCACCAGTATCTGACCCATCTTTGAATCAAGCTTTATATGCTAGGCAACATAAAACCGCTTTTAATTATTCTCTCTCCCTCCCCGTCTCTCTCTCTCACCATGATGTTTCTTCTTCCATACTTCTGCCTATATTGTTCTTTCCTTCTGAAAAACAAATCTCACTTTCTCTAGGCTAGCTACTTTCTATTTGCCCTTTAAGAAGACAAATGTTACTTTCTTCCTTCCTTTAGTTGTTTCAAAGTTACTTAATGCCTATTAGTGCCAGACTTTGAGGTGATGAGGTGAATAAGACAAACATTGTTCCTGTTCTCATGGAGCTGAAAGTCTACTTGAAATAACAGATAACAAGTAATAAAGAAAAAAATAATAGCAAGTACTCTGAAGGAAAAAGAATAGGTATTGCCTTATTTTAAAGCAATATGTAAGCTGAAACTTAAAGGATGAAAAAATCAGCTAGAAGAAGAATGGGTATTCCAGGCAAAAAAGAAGAACCGATGTAGATCTATGAACAGGAAGAATATGTCACATTTGAGGAATCGAGAGAAGGCCAGTGAATATATGAACAAGAGGAAGCACCCCACAAGATGAAATCCAGGAAGCAGGCAGAGTCAGAATATGCTTGATCTTGTGGGCCAAGTTAAGGGGCCTGGATCTTATTCTAAATGCAATGGTAATCACTAAGTGTTTGAGCAGAGGAATGACATGATCTAATTTATGTTCTAAAATTTTACCCTGGGCTGCTATGAAGAGAATGGACTACAGAGAAGGCCAGCTAAGAGACTACTAAAATAGTCAAGATAATAAATGGTTGCTGGTTTGAAATAAGGTCAGTAGATGATAAAAATTAAAAAATTCAAGAAATATTTCATATAATCAGTAAGAAGTGGATCCAATGTGTGGGGGGAGAAAGAGGAGAAAACATCCTAAATGATTCCCATATGTCTGGCTTGGGTAACAGGTGGACGGTGGTTCCAACTGCTAAGGCTGTGGGGAGGAGCTGTAGAGAGATGACAGGCAATGCTTCAGTTTTAAAGGTGATAAATTTGCAATGTTGTGAGACATCAAAGTGGAGTTGCCAAAAAGGCAGGTGAACATCTGAGAGTGGAGCTCAGAAGAAGACCTGAGTTAAATGCACAAGGTACAATTTTTTTAACTTCTTATTTTGAAATGATTTCTGATGTTCAAAAACTTGCAAAATAGTATATACAGCTCCTGTATACCCATCACCCAGTATTAACACTTTGTGTAGCCAGAGTAAAACTACAGAAACAGAAAAAT
Source organism: Crocuta crocuta (assembly GCF_008692635.1). Classification (NCBI taxonomy): domain Eukaryota; kingdom Metazoa; phylum Chordata; class Mammalia; order Carnivora; family Hyaenidae; genus Crocuta; species Crocuta crocuta. The sequence goes on along the minus strand of NW_027528873.1, from coordinate 3,990,939 downwards.
AACATGGAAACAATGTAGTTAATAATTATATTAAATAATCTTATAGACTTTACTCAAATTTTGCCAATGTCCTTTTTCTGGTCCAGGATGCAATATGGGATCTCACATTGCATTTAGCTGGCATGTCCTTTTAGTCTATTCCAATCTAAAATAGATTCTTAGTTTTAATTCTTTGCCCCGTGATCTTATCAGTATTAGCCAGTTCTTTTGTAGAATATTCCTTAATTAGAATTTGATGTTTCCCTGTGATTAGATTGAGGTTATCCATCTTGGTGTCCCTCTCAATGCAGCATATCAGGAGCTGGATGCTTATTACCAGTGATGCTAATTTCGGTCACACAATTAACTTCGTATCTATCAGAGATCTTATGGGGGAGACTCTTTGACAAAATACTAGTACACTGTTTATCACCATACTTATGTCCACTGATTTAGCATTCATACATGCTGATTTTCTATTTCCATTATTTGTCCTACATTGATTAATGAGAATCCTACTATAAGAAAAAGTAGTCCTTTCTCCCCAGTGTGTTTATTTATTTATATATAGCATTGGTTCATGGATATTTTATTCTTTAAGTTTAAAAAACTTAAAAAAATTTTTTAATGTTTTATTTATTTCTAGGAGAGAGAGAGAGACAGCATGAGCAGGGGAGGGTCAGAGAGAGAGGGAGTCACAGACTCTGAAACAGGCTCCAGGCTCTGAGCTGGCAGTCAGCACAGAGCACGACACGGGGCTTGAACCCACGAACCGCAAGATCATGACCCAAGCGAAAGTTGGACGCTTAACCGACTAAGCCACCCAGGTACCCCTAAAAAATTTTTTTAATGGTATATTTTTTGAGAGAGACAGAGCATGACTGGCAGGGGGCAGGGGGGACAGAGAGAAAGGGAGACACAGAATCTGAAACAGGCTCCAGGCTCTGAGCTGTCAGCACAGAGCCTGATGTGGGGCTCAAACCCACAAACTGGGAGATCATGACCTGAGCCGAAGTTGGACGTTTAACTGATTTATTTTTGAGAGAGAGAGAGACAGAGGGTGAACAGGGGAGGGGCAGAGAGAGAGGGAGACACCAAAAGCAAAGCAGGCTCCAGGCTCTAAGCTGCCAGCACAGAGTCCAACATAGGACTCGAACCCACAAACTGTGAGATCATGATCTGAGCTGAAGTCTGGCACTTAACCAACTGACCCACCCAGGAGCCCCTAAAATAATGTTTCTTTAAATGTTTATTTATTTTGAGAAAGAGACAGACAGAGCAGAAGCAGGGCAGGGGTAGAGAGAGGGAGACTCAGAATCCGAAGCAGACTCAAGGCTCTGAACTGTCAGCACAGAGCCCGACACGGGGCTCAAACCCATGAACTGTGAGATCATGACTTAAGCTGAAGTTGGACATTCAACTGACTAAGCCACCCAGGCACCCCTATTCTATAGATTTTAATCTGTAATTATTATTATTTAATTTGATGCTTAAATTGTCCCAGTTTAGTTACTTGGAGCTCCTTTAAGTTGGCTTCAGTGTCCTTTCTACATGCCATCAGTATTTATTTGTAGCACATTCTTACTTTCTGACTACACATATGCTCTGAACTCATCTTGTATTTTCCCCGCTCAAGTTCTGAAACCAGCCAATACTTAAAAAAATCCGGTTCTCTTTATTGGAGCAGCTCTGAAATTAACAGATAATCCTAATACTAATACTGTAGCCATTAGCGACATGTGGCTATGTAAATTTAAGTTAATTAAAATTGGACAAAATTAAAAATTCAATTCTTAAGTTGCAGTAGCCATATTTTAAGTTTTCAACAGCCACATATGACTAGTAGTTACCATATTGGACAGTTAAGTTACAAAGCATTTTCATCATCATTAAAATTACTGGACCATACTGACTGAGTGAATGATATTTAAAAGCCAAGATTATAGATGTTATTAAATATGTTCATTGCTACTGGGATGACACTGCTTCTAGCTAGATCTTCTGCATGAACAGAGCCAGTATACATACACACTCACACAAACAATCCGTATCTATAAGACAATTTTACTTTGAGAATTCTGCCTTCAAAGGAGAACAGAGAAATGGGGATGGTAGCTGGGGGAGGAGGGTGGCAATGAGGTCTGGGGAGGCATGTCTTTTTAGGATAGGAGATCTAGTACAGGTTTTGCATTTTGAGGAGAACAATCTAAAAGAAAAGGTAAAGATGATGAAATAGAAGAAGTAACTGAAGGAAAAAAGTCCTTGAGTAGGGGAAACAGACAGAATTCAGAGATCAGATAGAAAAATTCACCCTCAACCAGAGAAGGGGCACCTCCTCTACTATAAGATAAGGACAGCAAGAAGGATGCCAAGGCAGATTTGCAGATTTAGATTCAGGAAAATGTGACCAATTTATAGTTTGTAATGATGGAGAATCTCACAGGTATTATTAGAGAAACACAGTAAAACTCCAGGGCAGTTATAAATACCCACGCAGGGCTTATGATCATGAATTTAAAGAAAAATCAGTCTTTGTGATTTTCTCCAGCAATATTCAGGTGCAAAGTGAACACACAGAAAGAGACTAGATTCATTCAGACTAGGATTGTTCCTGATAAACAAGAAGGATGAAGAAAAGAGCAAGGAAATTATTGGAAAACTACAAGAAAAAATGATTATAGTGATAGATTATGGAAAACGACCTAGAAGGAAATGAAAAATAAAAGTGTGTAAGAATGTGGTAAAGATCAATGGATAGAAGTCTTACTGAAATTTAAGATATGCTGCAGTAAGGAGCCTCCAGGTCTGGAAGATAATAACTGCTAGGATATGAAGATTTCCACACATTACCTCCAAATGTAAATTCAGCAAGTAGCACAAAGAAAACAATATAATATTATGCTTTCAGTGGTACTAAAAAACAGAGAATACCACAAACTTCAAAATATCTCTAAAAGTTGAGAAATCAAAAATAAATTCTGCAAAGTTGCTACTGGAGCTCTGGTGCTACAGGCCAATGAGTATGAGCCATGGAGGTTCAAGTGAAATAGAAGACAAAGAGAGGAAAAGAATACAGACCACCATAGGCCCATACAAAGACCTACTTGTGAACATTTATAGCAGTTTCCTCTATAATCACCTCAAACTGGAAACAATTCACATATCTGTCAAGTGATGAATAGAGAAACAAATTCAATACAATGGAATACTACTTGGGAAGAAAAAAAAATGGTTTCCAGTTCCAGGTCAAGATGGAATAGATGCATAATACCTCCCTGGTCCTCTCATGAAGTACAACTAAAGATATTAGGCATTAAATATATAACAAACATAAGAAAATTCGGAAAAGTGAAGAGAACCAAACCAATTAGATATCAACATGGGAGTGAATTCCCTGGGTTTTTAAAAAAAAAACTTTATATATCTCAGACTGAGTGCTAGAGAAGCCACCAGCTTGGAAACAACACCAATGGGTGTGGACAAAAAATGTCCCAAGAAAAAGCCTGCTCTCTCCATCCAAAGGACCAGGAACTAGGCAGCTTAGCAAGACAGAAACCATTTTTAGACAATAATCACTTAGTCCAATCAAATGCCATGAAAACCACTGGGGCTCCACCCAAACCCCCAGCAACAAAAGCCAAAGGCTGAGAAGAGAGCCCAGAATTCCATCTTTGACAGACTATAACAAGCCCCTGCTCCCAATGGTGTCAGTAGAGGCCACATGAGGATCCTGGATTGTCATCTCCACCTAGTAGCAATGAGGCACTCCTCCCCCTTCATGCCAGGGTGAGGTCAGAGAAGGCTGCATAGGAAGGGAAGACCTTCACCAGCTACAGTGGTAACTACTAAATCCTCTCAACGATGGTGTCAATGGAGGCTACATGGAGCAATGATGAGGCAGTCTTCCCCATCACAGCCAGAGTGGTCACAAGAGAGGACTAAGGGGAGCCTGAACCATCACTCTCATTTAGCAATAATAAGGAACTCTTATCTCTCTTCCCCCAGGTGTATCAGCAGATGTTGAATCAGGAACCTGGATTTCTATCTATACCTGACTGTAATGAATAGGCACTCCTTTCCATTCACCAGCAGAGTATAAAGGAGTCTGGCTAAAAGAGAATATTTAAATAAGATTCAGAGACTCTTAACATAATATCCAAAATATCTATAGTAAAACTGAAAACCACTCATCATAACTAAACACCAGACAATCTGTAGCTTTAAATCTTTTTAAATTTTTATTTATTTTGAGAGAGAGTGAGAGTGAGAGAGTGAGTTAGCAAGGGAGGGAGACAGAGAATCTGAAGCAGGCTCCAGACTCCGAGCTGTCAGCACAGAAGCCAATGTGGGGCCAGAACTCACAAACCATGAGATCATGACCTGAGTGGAAGTCTGACGCTTAACTGACTGAGCCACCCAGGTGTCCCTATTTAGCTTTAAATGAGAAAAAACAACCAGCAGATGACAACACTAAGATAATATGGATGTTGGAGCTATCTTACAAAAATGTGAAAGCAGCCATCCTAAAAATGATTCAGTGAGCAATTACAAACACGTCTGAAATAAATGAAATGAAAAGTGTCAACAAAAAAAATGGAAAATCATCAAGGAAATAAAAGCTATAAAGAAGAATCAAATGAAAATTTTAATACTTAAAACCAAAATAAGAAGCTTGATGACAGATAGGCTTAACAGCAGAATGGAGGGGACAGAGGAAATTATCAGTGAACTTAATTAAAGACAGAACAGAAACTATCCAATACGAACAAGGGAGAGAAAATAGACCGGAGGGTGGGGGGTGGGGAGGTGGGGAGCAAAGCCTCAGGAGAGCCTCAGGGACCTGTGGGACTATACTAGAGGATCTAACATTTATGCCATTGAAATCTCAAGAGGAGAGGAGAAAGATGGCAGGGCTGATAGAGTATTACAAGAAATAATGGCTGATTATTCCCCAATTTGGCAAAAGATGCAAATGTACAGATTCAAAAAGTTGACTGAACATACCAAACAGAATAAACTCAAAGAAATCTATGTCAAAATACCTCAGAATCAAACTGAAACACACAGAAAACTAGAGACAAAGTCTTGAAAGTAACCAGGGAGAAAGAGTACATTACTTGTATNAACTTCAGCTCAGGTCATGATCTCATGGTTCGTGGGTTTGAGCCCCATGTCAGGCTCTGTGCTGATAGCTAGCTCAGAGCCTGGAGCCTGTTTTGGATTCTGTGTCTCCCTCTCTCTCTCTCTCTGACCACCCCCTGCTTAGGCTCTCTCTCTCTCTTTCAGAAATAAATAAAACATTAAAAAAATTTTTTTTTAAAAATAAAGAAAAAAATCAAGACATTCTCAAATAAAGGAAAACTAAGACAACGTATCACTTATAGACCTACCCCAAAAGAACAGTGAAATGAGATTCTCTAATTATAAAGACAGTGATTAAAGAAGGCATTGTAAAATAGGAAAGAAAAAATACGGAAAGAGCAAAGATATGGGCAAATGCTACAAATTTAGACTTCCCGTCTCTAATTCTTCTATATTGTGTTAGATGGCTGAAGCAAAAATTATATCACTGATGTGATTCTGAATGTATTCAGGAGAAATGTTTAAGACAATTTTATTACAAATGGTGGAGAGTAAAGGAATTTAAAAGAAGGTAAGGTTTCTACACTTTATTCTAACCAGTAAAACAGCAATACCAGTAGACTAAGTTGTACATGTATAATGTAATCCTAAAGCAACCACTAAAAAGCTACACAAAGAGATATAATACAGATAGAAAAACAGTACAGATAAATCAAAATGGAATCCTAAAAAAATGTTCAAGGAATCCAGAGGAAAAAGGAAACAGTAAAAGAGAACAGAAAACCCAAAAAGTGGCAGACTGACACATCAGTAATTACGTTAAAAGTAAATGCTATAAATTCACATAAGACTGGCCAGACTGGATTTAAAAAAGTGACACCCAACTATATTCTATGTATAAGAAACTATACAGAACTGGATGGATCTGATTGAAAAAACCCAATCTTAAAAGGTCATATATGATAAGACTCCATTTACATAACAGTCTTGAAGGGACAAAATTATAGATATGGAGACAGATCAGAGGTTGCCAAAGGTAACGGATGTTAGTGGGGGAAGGAGTGGGCGTGACTATAACAGGGTAGCATAGGGAGATATTTATGGTGATAGAGAGGTTCTGTATCTTGATTGTGGCAGTTACCACAAATCTATACATACGATAAAAGATATACAGTATGTTGTACACTGCACAATGCCAATTTTCTGGTTTTTATGTTGTATTATAGTTATATAAGATGTAACCATTGAGGGATACTGAGTGAAGGGTACACAGGACCTCTCCATACTTTGCAATTTCTTATAAATCTATGGTTGTCTCAAAAGAAAAAAGTTAAAAAAAATTAAACCATCAGAGTTCAAATGCAGGCTCTACCACTCCTTGTACAAATTTGGGCTCATTTAACCAATCTGTGTATTGTTTCATCTTCTGTAAAATAAAGACAACAGTATCCAATAAGTTATGATAACAAATAAATAATACCTAAAAAACGATTGAACTATTGACATATGCAACAATGTGGATGAATCTCAAAAAAACATTATGATAAATGAAAGACGCCAGTCACAAAAGCCTACATATTACATGAATCTGTCCACACGACATTTTGGAAAAGACAAAATGGAGGGAAATCTCATTAATCTGAATACAAACAAACTGAATCAAATCAAACCAAACCAACTATTTCAAATGTTATAACCAAAGTAAGCAGGGGAGGGAGTGGTGGAAAGGGACTAATCCACATACTTTCATTATATGTTCTCAGTCTAGGGGGAAAACACTGCAAACAAATCTTGAGCTGTTTTGAGTAGGTAAATCCAAATTGAGAAACATTAAAAAAATCTGGCCTTCAAAAATCTCAATACCATGAAAGATAAAGAAAAGCTAAAAACTACTACTGGTTAAGGAGATTAAAGAGACATATAAACTAAATGTAATACACGATCTTGGACTGGATCCTTTCTTGGAGAGAAAAAAATACCCTAAAGGACATTATTGGGACAGTTGACAAAAGTAAAATCTAATAGCTGTAGATTAAAGTACTGGAATATAAAAACTATATATTATACTTTTATTGTAACAACGTTGAGCTTCCTGAGTTTGATAATTGTAATACACTTATTTAAGAGAATACACTTATTCTTAGGACATATACACTAACATATTAAGGATCATGATATATGCAACCTTCTTTAAAAGAGTTCTAAGGGTGCCTGGGTGGTTCAGTGGGTTGAATGTCTGACTCTTGATGGGGGCTCAGGTCATGATTTCACAGTTCGTGGGATCAGGCCCCATGTTGGAATCCATGCTGATAGTGCAGAACCTGCTTGGGATTCTCTCCCTCTCTCTCTCTCTGCCCCTTCCCTGCTTGCTCTCTCTCGCTCTCAAATAAGTAAACTTAAAAAAAGTTCTAAAAAAAGTAATATTATTATTTAATAAATATAAATAAATAAAGAGAGAGAGGAGGAGAGAGGAAGGGGAAAATGCCTCAAAGGAGCTGGGGTGTTCATAATAAGGAGAGTAAATTATAGTCTAGAGAGGAACACTTAACCCACTGTAAGGTAAGTGGGTATGGTAGAAAACAGCATGTAACTGAGAAGGCAGTAGAGGAAACACTAACTCAGGGGATATTCAGATTGTCAGTTAAAACAAAGAGAAAAAGAAGTCAGGGGTATCCAGTAGTTTGTTCATAACAAAGAGGAAAAGTTTGGGTGAAAGAGAAAAGGAAGAGGATTAGGCTTAAACAAACTTCCAGAACAGTTAGAAGATTAAGAGTCTGAGCTACAAAAAAAGTGACTTGAGGGAAAAAAAGGAATTTTTAAGTAGGTGAGAATCAATACTAGTACATCTCAAGGTAGCCATCTAGTTCTAGTGCCAGGGTCCCGAATGCTCAGCTCTGCGGTGTCAGAGTCTCTTCTCTAGAAGTCCTCTAACAGAAGCCTTTCCAATTGTCTTCTGCCAGGTAGTTAGACATAGACATACTTATCCATGATTCTGTAACAGCCCCTTGCCTAACTCTATCATTTAACCCACATTCAATAAGTAACCTTGAATGAATTAATGACTTATCATAAGCTGAGTAGACGAGACATAAGAAAACAAACTGGAAATCAACTTAAAAAAGGAACAACACAGCAGAGTTTCATTTTTCAAAAAAGTTTCTGAAGTATATAAAAGAAGGTACTGGCTTAACATTCAAAGAATACAAAATGGAGAATCATTTCCAGTTGATTTTGGTAGAAAAAAATATGCTTACTGTACAACAAGCTGCTGGCACACAGTTCCATTCTCTGTTATCAGTTCATTCAGTTTTAATTCAAGGTGAACTTTACCCTATAATGAGAAAAAAAAAAGGCAAACTAAGTAGTCGATTTTGCTGACAAATTATTAAAGGTATGTACTTCTTCAAATGGCACCTATAATATTTAGTTATTCACTAACTAATTTTGTAATCCCTAGCGCATGGCTTTGCCCACATTAAGTACTTGTTAAATGACTAACAACCAACAATGTAGATCTAGTAGTCAAATGCTTATATCAGACATGGCATTCAAATCTAAGAATGTAATCCCAGTTTAAAAAGTATTTATGAATCTCAATACCACAGATTAAAAAAAAACATTTGTTTTAGGAAATTTTGAAATGAAAGTAAATTGCAAAATGTAGAATGCTTTTTCCAGAAAAGATAAACCATCAATAAGGTTAGAGGCAGTATCACTATAGGTCAAGAGAAATCATACAATTCTGAAAAATAAAACTAAGTTAAACTAGTAAGACTCAATTTGTCAACACTTTTCTGAAAATTAAGGATTTATCGAATATATACTATATTTTTGTAGGCACTGTAGGGCTAGGTAGGAAATCAATAGATGTATAGCAATCACTGCTTATAAGAAGTTCACAATCTAGTGGGGAGACAATAAACAAAAGATAATATACAATCAAAAGCATTGATGAAAACAATGGGATCCTATAAATAAATGAGTACTTTCTTAAATAGCTGCTAATAAATGGAGTTTTAAAAATTCAGTACTATATATAAATTTAAACCAAACTATCAACTTCTCATGAAATGAAGGCTTAGGAACAATATAATCTAGAGCTTGATATTTCCATGCTGCCACCAGTGATGAGCAATTCTGAAGTGGTTAAGGATCCATCTTGGATTACCTCCACTCAGTTGACAAGACAAATTCCCACAGTGGAGATTTCAGGAGTGTGATGTCTAGAGGCTGATGACGTAAATAATTTCATCAGAGGGTAGGAAAGTTCATTATCAAGTCACTGTTCCTCTTTGGAATAACCCATTTCAGACATTCTTTCACAGCAATCTAACCCGAACTGGCCTCACTATCTTATGGGGGTTTGCTCTGTAAGAGTGAATCTGAGGTCCACTAAGTACAAAGCTCAGGGTTAGATGAATAGTAAGTGCAGAGCAATAAACACTGATTGATGGATCTCAACACAAAATTCTGCATGAGAAAGCTAGGTCTTAAAGAAACAAAAGCATCAGCAGTAGTAAAATTGGCAGTTAGGTGGAATTGGAATTATATTAAGCCAATTTTCCAATAAAAATTCAGGCACAACTAATGATAAATTCATACAAAATTTATAAAAGAGGTCTTTCATTAATTCTACTTTAATATTCATAACCTCTACTACTGGACAATGACCTAGAAGAGGTTCATGATATGTAGTAATTTTAATATTACTCAACTAGAATTCTGAATCATCTTTGCTGTCAGGTCAGCCTGTGTGTGTCACTTACTGAGTAAGCCTAGCCAACTGCATCAAGATTTGCAGCTCAAAGCAGTTTTACTATTTTAACATGTATGCATTTTATAGTAGAAACTGTATGCTAACAAGGCACCCCCAACAGTCTCTCAGGAAATATCTGGGATCCACTCTACTTCTAAAACAACTGAAACTGTTAAAATAGCGTGGAAAAAAGTACACTACTTTCATTCACAAATAAAATTCATAGCACTGTATCAAGAAAAGCTTTGATATAAAAAATATATATATTTAATGGAATTCTACTAGGAATCATTATCATTCAGTCAGAGCCTACCTAATATGTTCATTACTCCTACTGGCTGTTGAAGAGACCATTCCTTTGGTATTAGTCAACAATAACATAGTTGTGTATTTAACCTGGTCAAGAAAAGACTGGGGACAGAGCAGGTAAACACAAGACATATACTATTAAGGTGGAACACTGAAATTAAAAAGCATTATGAGTTAGGGGCACCAGGATGGCTCAGTTGGTTGGGCTTCTGACTCTTGATTTCAGCACAGGTCACGATCTTGTGGTTTGGGGTCGAGCCTGCTTCGGTTCTGTGCTGATAGCAGGGAGCCTGCTTGGGACATGCTCTCACTCTGCCTCCCTCCTTCTCTCACTCACTCTTCCTCTCTCTCTCTCATTCATTCGTTTATTCTCTCTCTCTCTCTCTCTCTCCTCCCCCCTCTCCGTCTCCCTCTCAGGGTTGAGCCTCATGTTTGGCTCTGTGCTGATAACAGGAAGCCTGCTTGGGATTCTCCCTCTCTCTAAATAAATAAATAAATAAACTTAAAAGAAAGTATTATAAGTTAAATCAAGGAAATTATCATTTCTAAACTATAAAACACGATCACATTGTATACTTTAACATGGAAGTATGTACATGATGCTTAGTAAAAGAAACAAGTTACAAAATAGGCTGTATAATGTTAATTTGTAAAAATAAAATATACTGTATGTATTGCTACATGAATTTACTACAAGTCATCTACTAAAACACTGACAGAAGTTATCTTTGGTTGGTAGGATTTCAGATTTTTTTTTTTGCTCTTCTATATTTTAAAAATTTCCATTACCAAAGAGTCCTGGTTTTAGTAAAAAATAAAATTTCAAAAAAATTACTTGGGACTACATTTCAGTAGTAGTCTCTGAACAGCTCTGAACAAATCTCTGAACATCTTAGAGAAAATATTTAGTATGTTAATACATTCATACAAAAGTCTGGTTTTATTTACATCTGTCATCATTTTATAAATTTGGATTATAACAAAACAACTTTGGTGCTTTTTGTTTTGTTTTGTTTTTGGAGAGGGTAGTTTTGAGTTCAGCAAAACATTTCCTAGTCACTTCTGAAGCCAGGTAATAGTGGCTAAGGACAGCCATAGGATATAATTTTGGCCAATAATATATAAGTAGAAGTTGCTGGTGGGACATTTGAAGAAGCTTGTTGAAGGGACTTCCTCACTTCAGCGGTGGCTTGAGAGGCTGAAGAACTTAAACAAAGCAGTCTACAGTCTCATGGTGCTGGGCACATAAAAACTGGAGTCCAGAGCCTGACAAGGTAGAGTGCCACTGGCAAATATGCAGGTTTTCTACTGGAACCTCAAAGGACTATGCCTAAGGAGTAAGAGTGTACAACACTGGCCAGCCTTTACAAAGACCAAAACTGGGGCGCTTGGGTGGTTCAGTCGGTTAAGAGTCAGACTCTTGATTTCAGCTCAGGTCATACATGACCTCATAGTTAGTAAGATCAAGCTCCATGTCAGACTTTGTGGTGGCAGCATGCAGTCTGCTTAGGATTCTCTCTGCCCCTCCCCAGCCTGTGTGTACACACACACTTACTCTCTCTTTCCCAAAATAAAAAAACAAATGTTAGAAAAAAAAAAAAAAAGAAAAACAAAGACCAAAACCTAGCCTAGAATCAGCCAAATCCCTAACCTCTAGATATGCCAAAAATAAAAAACTAAATCTCTGAAGGAAAAAAACAACAAATGTATCATCCACAGCTTCAAGTTATACCTAAACACTTTCATATTTTTCAATGTCCAGCATTCCATCAAAAATTATGAAGCGTGCCAGAAGACAACAGCATACGCCAAAACCAAAAATGAAAACAAAAACCAACAAAATGCAGTTGATTTACAGGAGATGCAAATGTTGGAGTTAACTGACAGAGGTCAAAATAACTGCTTAAAATTTTTACTAAGGTAAACAACAAAATGAAAAAGCCAACAAAACCCTGAAAAATATTAACTGTATCAAAAGAACAATTTAGAACTAGGTAGTAAAATAACCACAATGAAGATGTATTTAACAGCAAATGAGCCACAGCTGAAACGAGAACTGGTAAGATGGAAGATAAATTAGTCAGTGGAAAATATCCAGAGTGAAGCCCTGAGAGGACAAGAACATAAGAGACATAGGAAAATGGGCTATTATTCATGTAACTGGAGTCCCAGAAGAGGAGACAGAAAAAATTAGGGAAGGAGAGGAAAAAATGATAGAGAAATAATTGCCTGGAATTTTCCAAAACTAAAGAAAGACATCAAGGTAGAGATTTAAGAGCCCCAAGGTACACCCATAGGATAACCATAAAGAAAACCGTATGTAGGCAGAGCATAGTAAAACTGCTAAAAGCAGATAAAAAAAAAAATCCTAAAAGCAACTAGAGAAAAAGGAGACATGAGCCACAATGAACCAACAACACAACTCTGATAAGAAACTATGTTTGATGATACACATGCAATATGATTTGGTCCATGACTGCTTTCTTATTATCCAATCTCCTTAAGGGAGGTTCAATGACAAAATAGTATACCTTTAATATATGTCAGAAAATATTGGAAGATTAGATAAGTGGCAAGGTATTCTAGAGGCTTTATTTAAAGTAAAACAAATAACAGGCACCTGAGGGGCTCAGCCAGTTAAGTGCCTGATTTTGGCTCAAGTCACGATCTCCCAGTTCATGAGTTCAAGCTCCAAACTGAGCTCTGTGCTGACAGCTCGGAGCCTGGAGCCTGCTTCTGATTCTGTGTCTCCCTCTCTCTGCACCTTCCCAGCTTGTGCTCTTCCCAGCTTGTGCTCTGCTTCTCTCTCAAAAATAAACATTAAAAATTTTAAAAATATAAATAAAGTAAACCAAATTCTTGGGAGTTATAATTCTATATGTATTTTATAGCAGTGACTATGTTAAGTTGATATATGCAATTATATCACATTAATTTGTACTAGGTAGCATATTTAGGAACTTATAGTACTCTGGGACTATGTGAAAGTTTAGTATTTTATATGCTAGCTTTATTTCAATCACTTTTACAAAAGTTCACACACAAAAAAATCTGTATTTCTGTAGAAGATATCATGAGAATTTCAGCATACAGTTTCAGAAATTCAGGTGAATTACAGGTATCTGGGCAAAACCCAATACACATACTTAAAAACTTCTTGAGTATGGTTTTCGTTTTTTTTTAGTTTTTATCACAAAATACATCATGACAACCATTCCACATAAAAGAACTCAGTATATTTCAACTGGTGGGAAGTTTTATTTATATTGGGAGAGATATCCCAACTTCTTTTTATTTGACAGATATTTTCATGTATAGTAAATCATTTTGGACACAATTAGCTGTCAGATGGAAAACAAAATAAAGGTTTTCCTTAATCTTTCTTATTTATGGGTGGATTTGTTCTCCTTAAAGAAGTATTTATTACAACATAGAATGGTTCCTTCCTTTGTCATTTCATGTTTACAGTTTTACAAATGAAAGTTTTTACAAAATCAACCTGCAATAATGAATTGTACCTTTATGTTCACTATCTTTATTTTTTTTTAAAGGAAATTTTTTTTAATGTTTTATTTATTTCTAGGAGAGAGAGAGAGAGAGAGAGACAGCGTGAGCAGGGGAAGGTCAGAGAGAGAGGGAGTCACATACCGAAACAGGCTCCAGGCTCTGAGCTGGCAGTCAGCACAGAGCCCGACGCAGGGCTCGAACCCACGAACCGCGAGATCATGACCTAAGTGAAAGTCGGACGCTTAACCGACTAAGCCAGCCAGGCGCCCCTATGTTCACTATCTTTAATCAGGCGTGTAAAAAAACCCCAGATGTATGTATTAATAGATATGATCATTGCATTTATTATTTGTAATGCTTGTTTAAATAGGTAGGGCAGAGGCCCTATTTAAAAAACCCCATAAAACAATCAATAACTTATGGCATGATCCAGAAATTCAAGATAAGCCTGTTGGTAAAGACTTATTAACTAAGTCATTACATCAAAAAGACATGATTGACAGCCCATCTGGATTTACTGCTTGTACAAGTTGTATGAGACAAACACCCTTAACTAATGAGAGCACCAACTTTTCCATGTAGGAGATATGGTTTAATCAGTCTTATGTAAAGGCATGCTCTTTATCACAGCACTTAAGAACTAAAGAAAGGAAAAATACTTTGCTTGTTTTGAGTTCTAGGATGATATAGCTAATAGCATGGCTGCTGATCTGCTGATCACTGAAGCCAAAGGGGGTTTATGGAAAGAGGCACCCACAGAATCCATATTAATTTCATTTATGTGGAAAAGAATAGGAGAAAGAACACTAAATTTAGTACTAAGTTTAGTAGGGTGATAACCACAACCAGAAACTAAGGAAGAGAATACTTCAAAAAGGAGAGTGGTCAACTATATTAAAGCTACTGGAAGATCATGTAAGAGGAGGACTGAAAAATGTCCACCAGACTTGTTGATACAACGTCATGGGTAACATTATGGAGAATCTTTTGTGCTCTCTCTCTGGTTCATTGTGGGATATGAAGGCAGATCAGAGAGGGTTAAGAAGAGAAGGGTTCAACTGAAGGGAGAAACTACAAAATAAAAACAAAAAAGGAACAGAAAAAAAGTGGAGAAAAATACATTCATGAAATATTAATATCTCAAATGTTTGAAAAGAAAACTGAAAATAATTTAAACATTTTTTTTAACATTTATTCATTTCTGAGAGAGACAGAGCGTGAGTGAAGGAACGGCAGAGATAGAGGGTGAAACAGAATCTGAAGCAGGCTCTAGGCTCTGGGTTGTCAGCACAGAGCCCGCTGTGGGGCTTGAACCCACAAACTGCAAGATCATGACTTGAGCTGAAGTCAGACACTCAACCGGCTGAACCACCCAGGCACTCTGAAAATAATTTTCATTTTTAATGGCAATAATAAAGCATCCAGGCAACAATTCAAAGTATGAGGTTAGTGTTCTTTGTAACTTTCAACTCTTTTGATATAAAACTCATCTTACTACTACTGGGATCTTTTCATTTGAAGGCTAAATTACATTTCGCACATTATGTCCCGACAACTTCAACACTGAAGGGAATCCTATACAATGAAGTTCTCATTTCACAGATGAAGATTCTCAGACAACAACAGGTTAGCAACTGTTTTGGGTACAAATGCCAATTTAGTGGTAGAGCTAGGAAAACAAACATCTTCCCCTCTGAAGGAGAGATGCCAATAATTTCTTCTATCCAAACCCTTTCTTAGATGCCTACCCAAAGCCCCAAAATAGACTGCTCTACAGTAACTTTGCCCCAGTCATACCAATTAGAATGCAGTGGACATATGACCCAAGTTGGGCCAAATTCTCTAAATTGTGGCAGAGAACTAAATCAGATCTTAGAAACTGAGGGGTTGTAGGGTCATGTAAACTCAATGGCTGATGTGGGCATTGTTTAGCTGTCAGCAAGAGATTAGGGAGAAGCAGAAGTGAGAAACATGTAACCTCATCAGACATAAAGAATACAAAGGAATCTCATCATTAAATAGTGGGTTTTGTTCCTTTCATTTTGCAAAGTGAATAGTATTAAAACGAGAGGGCACAATAGAGAGAAAATATTAACTGTTCATTTTACAAAATGAGAGGGAAAGGAAAAAACACTATTTAAACAGTGAGCACAATACTCAATGAGCACACTGAGCATAGGAAGAAGAAAAAATGAATCAGTGGATATAGTTCCCAAGTGCCCCTTGCAGTATCTACTGCTGCACTGAGTGAAAGCCCACAGTTTAAAGATACAAGATAGGGGCGCCTGGGTGGTTTGGTCGGTTAAGTGTCCAACTCTTGATTTTGGCTCAACTGTCCATTAGATTGAGTCCCACAATGGGTTCTGCACTGACAGCACAGAAACTGCTTGGGATCCTCTCTCTACCCCTGCCCCACTCACGCTCACAAACTGTCTCAAGATAAATAAATAAACATTTAAAAAAGATACAATAGGGGTGCCTGGGTGGCTCAGTTGGTTAAGCATCCGACTTCGGCTCAGGTCATGATCTCACGGTTCATGGGTCCGAGCCCCGTGTTGGGCTCTGTGCTGACAGCTAGCTCAGAGCCTAGAACCTGCTTCAGATTCTGTGTCTCCCTCTCTCTCTGACCCTCTCCTGCTCATGCTGTCTGTCTGTCTGTGTCTCTCTCTCTCAGAAATAAATAATAAAACATTTAAAAAAAAATTTTAAAAAGATACAATACATATTTTTCATTCACCATGGTCCCAAATGCAAGCCAACTATTTTATGTAGTAGTCAACCAAAAAAAAAACAGAAACAAAAAAAAAACCCTATCCGTTATTTTAGTATACTTTGAGAAATTAAACCTTTTCAAAAATAACTTTGACTATGTAAACTGTATCCAGTTTATTACTGTAAGAACCTGACCTCCACTTAAGAGGCAGCTCATCTTAAGTAAATGCCTAACAACTTCCAGCTCTCCCTGGACATACCAAAGTTCCTGTAATTACACTCCAAGAAGTTCCCTAGGAACTTTCAAATGCCCCTCCCTTTTTCTTTAAGCTAATTTGAGTAGGCTTCTACTCCTTATACTCAGATGTTCCCTCCTAAGAATCTGCTGAAGCCTTTTCATGACCAACAGCACAAATAGTCAAAAGCAGTGAAGTTGTTTTAGAATCAGACAAGATCTCTATTGGAACCATGCATGACTCCATCATCTAACAGTTCTATGACTTTGGAGATATCATTTAACCTCTATGAAACCATTTTCTATATTCGTAAAATGCAGGTAACGCTACCTACACCTCATTATGCTTTTCTGAAGATTAAATGAGAAAATGCATATTAAGTACTTAGTACTGTGCCTGGTATATACCATTTAGTCACTAATAGTAAATAGTAGGTGGGATTCCTAATGAACTCAATTTGTCTCATAGGTTTCTCCTATGGCGCCATCAATTGCTCTGAATTCCAGGATATTTTGTAAAATTCTATAAAATTTATGCAAACGAACAAATTTATTAACAAAATAGGATTTGCATGAAGCATAGGCTACTCTTCTATCTTTTCTAGGCTCACAAAGTTAATTTAGTATTCTTGTTATCAGTTTTGGGGCCAAACAACAATATTTCCAATAGTACTATATTAACCTGAAAGGTGTTCTGCACCCCTCCCACCCACTAAAATACTCTTCCTTCTAAAGTGTATTTTAAAGAGTAGATCTTCGGGGCACCTGGATGGCTTAGTCGGTTAAGCGTCCGACTTTCACTTAGGTCATGATCTCGCGGTTCGTGGTTTCGAGCCCCACATCAGGCTCTATGCTGACTGCCAGCTCGGAGCCTGGAGTCTGTTTCAGTCTGTGACTCCCTCTCTCTCTGACCCTCCCCTGCTCACGCTGTCTCTCTCTCTCTCTTAGAAATAAATAAAACATAAAAAATAAAAAAAAAAAATAAAGAGTAGATCTTACAAATTATCATTTAATCAAAAGACTTGTAAAGGTTAATAACTCATGGTCATGAAAATCACTCATAACAAATAAAAAATGTTGACATCTCTAACAGTGAAATACTATTTCCAGGATTTTATGATTAAGAGATAAGTTTTACATACTCGACTAAATAAAAGCCTGTTGTCTAGTACTAATCTTTAATACCATCTCCAAGAATTATACATTCTAGAGAGAATTCTACTTTTTGAGAGTTGAGGGCCTTAAATCCTCTGGCAAATTTATATTGGCCATAAGAAAAGAATGAACTTTAATAAATTACATCTTTAAAATAATCCTCAAATTTCATTTTATACCAAATTCTCAAAGCCTTTTCTTATCTTGGATTTTGTTAAGCTATTAAAAAGAAAAACTTTTAATAGCTTTATATTAATAACTTTAAAACTTTCATATCTACCTTTTGGTAAAGGTATACTGTGGAAAGAGCCACCTGAGAGACTGATGGTAAACAGGTATTTTAGATTGTGTAGCAATTCACAGCTTTCAAAACACTGTTAAAAATATTTCACTTAATTATCACAATCATATGAGTCAACATAGCAACTTTTATTTCCACTTTATAGAAATAAAACTCAAGGTCAGTAAAGGAACCACATATGAAAATTAGGATCTAAATTTTCTGACTTCTTGTGCAAAAGCCTTTCCGTTTTGTCACACTGCCTTTCACCTGTGTCATATACAATAGTGGCTAATTGGGGTCTGAATAATAGTTATTGCCTAAAAGAATAAAAAGAACATTAAAATGAGGTAGAGTGAACAAAACAGGAAAAGTTTCAATTATATTTTGTACTTTAGAAGGGGTTTTATATACAAATACTTAAGTTTTTGAGAATTTAATCAAAGAGAATGCATGAGAGGTTATGAGGAAATAAGAGACACAGGCACTTTATTTGCAAATATCTGTGGGTGTACATAAAGTACTTTTTCTTGTCTTAAACTTCTGTTTGAGTCACAGCAGCAAATTAGAACTTCTTTTAGAGAGGAAGAATTCTGCTTGCAGTATGTCCTCGGGAAATGGTTTCACAATCCTTCCCATATTTTATAAATAAACAGGGTTACAAAAAAAAAGGATTCCCTTCAGATAGAAATAACAATTTCTTAGAGTAACTCAGACTTTTCAGAAAGAAATAGAAAGTTAAGCTACTTGGCTAAACATATATCTTTACTCACATATAGAATCTGTAAGAGCTCTTATTCAGGCAAGAGAAAAGAAGAGCTTTAAAAAGAGTAACAATACCCTTCCATATAAAGAGAAGAGTGAACACAGGAAGGCTGGGTGTGGGGATGAAAGGCTTAACAAGGTGGGCTCAGGCACGGTCTGAATGAGTATTTTCCCAAGACTAGTTTTATTAAGAGAATAACCAATATCCTGGTCAGAACAGATAAAAGCACAGACTTCGATTCTCTCCAAAGTCAGAATTAACATAGCTTTTCTCTTAAAAAATAATTTGCCATCTAAAAAAATTAATAATCTGCCACTGTGACTCAAACAAATGAACTAAAGCAGGAAAAGAATATAACCCAAATATAACCTCCCCAAACTCTCTTTCTCTCTCTCTCACACACACACACGTACGCATTTTCCTTGAATTTAAGGCAAGGCATTTCTTTCCAGCTATATATTACCTAAAGGTCTATAATATTTGGTCCCAGAATTTAAAATGATGTATAATAGCACTGCCTGTATAAATCAGCATAATTAGTTTTTTTCCCACTCATTTTCTGCATGCTGACAATCTCTTATACCACTTATGCCTTAGTATTTACCTGAACCTCCGAATTGGAGTCAACAGGCTGTAGTGAAAACCAAGTTTCTTTGCCACTGTGGTTACATAAGTCTTCTTTTTTGATGGCTACTTTTCCTATAGGAAATAAAACAATATAAGAAAAACAGATTTTGTATAATCACTAGCATTGCTAAAAAATCATTTGCACTGTTACATGTAATACTTTATAGAAAACATTTTTAAATAATTTGTACCTACTGATATTAAAAAATCCACTTTTTTTTCCTCACCAAACTTTTGCTTTAATGGGTCTCAAAATTCTGTGACAGATTTTTGGTCAAGTTGTTTCCATATCCTAAAGAATGAAAAAGTGCCTCAGTTCTCCCTGCTCTTTGGAAGACCCTTTTCTGGGTCATTTTGAATCAGAGGATTAGACAAAAATTCAGTTGTATTTACATGAACTGTATTTTTTTAGTACTTACTCAGATTCACGTTTTCACCCAAAGTTCATCCCATGTAAAAAGCAATGTCCAGTGAGAGTGCAAACTAATCCTACCAAATCTTTAACACTATGAATAAACCACATGTTCTATCTAGACAGACATATTTGCATTTAATAAGAGTTCACAAGCTCCAATTAAGAGAAAAAGATAAATATCCTACATCACTAACAATATTAAAAACTGACTTGAAAATTATAGGTTAAAACAATAATTTTCTTTAAAATCCGCTTTCATTAAAACATTATAAACATTGCTTACGTTGCTTTAATGTGTACCAAAATAATAATAAAAAATAATAATAATCAGGGAAGTTCCCTAGTTTCTACTTCTTACAGAAAGATACAGTACAAAGAACAAAGTTGTAGGAGAGGAAGAAACAGAAATGTTCTTATTATAATGAGGTATTTGCCATGTTGGTACAAAGCATTTCCTTCCTCAATTCAAGTTTTGAGAAGCAGACACAGCTTTGCATATGACTGACAATTTATTCCAAGACTCTACACAAAAGCTTCAACAAAGAATATATACTAAAGTCAAAGTTCACTTTCTTTCGTCAAATACAAATTTTCACTTTAAGTGCCCCAATTATACTTCATGCTCTTTCTCTTCTGATCTATCTTGGTCTTTTAGTTCTACATTTGAAAACTTTTAGGAAACAGTAAAAAGTTTTCTATCAGGATTTATCAATTCTTCTGTTTCAAGTGCTAAGGAAAGGTATGACAAGAAAAAAATACCGAAAAACTTTCATTAAATTTTTATTTGGAATTAGGTAGTGGTGATGGTTGCACAAATCTGTGAATATACTGAAGACTACTGCAGGGGCACATGGGTGGCTCAGTCGGTTAAGTGTCCAACTTTTGCTCAGGTCATGAGCTCACAGTTTGTGAGTTCAAGTCCCGCATCAGGTTCTACACTGACAGTGCAGAGCCTGCTTGGGATTCTCTCCCTCCTCTCTCTCTGCTCCTCCTCCCCTGCTTACACTTTCTCTCTCTCAAAATAAATAAACATAAATAAATAAAATACATAGACAGATGGATAAACTGGATGAAGTCTAATGTAAAGGCCAAATCTTCTTGTGAATATACATAATTTATAATTCATTCAAATCTTGTAGGAAATGGAACCAGAAAAATAATATATTTTAGTGCTTTTTTTGGTTAAACTTAAGACACAAAATGATGGGAAAACAAATTCTTCCACTACTGGATATACAGATTAAAAGCCAAGTACAGAATTTAGGCACTCAAATATTCTTTATACTGTTGAAGTTTAGGTTAAGAGACAAATTACACAAATCTAAGGTTTTACCTATGAATTATAGCAAATTCCTAGCAAATCAATATAATACCAAGAATGACTTAAGATACAGAATTATGACAAGGTATTATGTCACAAATGATTAGGATTATCAAAAGTCTATCAAGTGGTTCCATCTACCACTGAATCCACTCCAGATATGAACATGAAGGCAACATATAACAGTTTGACACATATATATACATACATGTACATATAGAAATAGATGTACATATCCTATAGCTGAAGTTCTTAACATTTTGAAAACAACTCATTTCCCCCTTTAAGAATCTTGGTATCTATGCACCGTTTATGTCCTCTTTCCAGAAAAATGCAGATATTATCTGGCATGTAATTTTAAGACAGTTTACTCACTATCCAGTAACTCACTGGTAGATTCCTCGTTAAGGCCTAATAACAGTTACCAGGATTTTTAGTTTTATACATAATTTATGAATATGTACACATATATACATGTGTGTATTTATTTTATATTTATAAGTATCACCAAAGCCAGATGCCAACTTAAAAATAGAGTTTTTGAAAAAATGTATTTGGAAGTTTACTGGCTTAATTGATTCATTTACTCATTCAATAAATAATCACAATGCCACTGTGCTTTAAATGGTGATATGATTTCCAGACTGCCATAACCAAAATCTATTTAATTAGTAAAATTTATAAAAAGTAGAGTAGGAACTCTACTCAGATCATTGAGTATCCATCTTTATATCACAGGTGTCTTTCCAAATGAGAATTTTCTTAATTCATGGTAAAAATTCCCAGAAGCAAGTACCTTCTCCTTCTACCTATCTTGTGCATCCATGGCACTCATTGTCATGAAAAGAGTTGAATGATTCTTGTCCTCTGAGAGAGAAGCCCTTCTCTGATTGGCTGCAAAAATTTTGTGCCTCTAATGGTCCCAAAGATAGTTTAGTGTTCACCATTTTGAACAAAGTTAACTCATTACTTTAGTGACCATGAAATCACCAACCTCAAGGGAAAAAAAAATTTTCCAGGGACAAACTACTCAACAAATTATATAAAGGTACTATTTCATTTCCCCACTGTCCTGACAAACTCATAGACAGAAAGAGCTCAGATCAAACACACACACACACACACACACACACACACACACACACCACCAGATGCTGTACCAGCTCCTTAAAATAAGACAAGGAGAGGAAACACAAAAAGAAATGAAGGAAATGTGGGCACAGAAATTATCTTTGTTGGTCTCTAAGTAGGAAAAAAAAGTATTCTCAGCTTACCAGCACCACTTCTAAACAAGATTTTCTTGCCATCTGTAAAAACTATGTTATATTTGGGGCCCATTTTTAGACACAACATATTCTTAGAAATTGCATCCTGATACAGATCACCAACTGGCAAATCTTGCTAGTCCTGTTCCTACATGGAAACTAGTAGAAATGGATGAAAAGAGCAGATATAAGTAGTGACAACTGTAACTGTCTATACAGGATGAAAATGGACCAGAACACTGAACAAATTCTGGCACAAAGTCAACAAGAGCATTTCAGTCAATCACAAAACTTTGATGCCTTCATGTATAGAGTTTAGGGTATGTTTGTTCTCTACGGTATATTAATGGTTCCCCAAAATCATACTTCCTTAGTCTTTGCATTGTGTGGTCTCCTCTAGCACAGACCCTGGTTTGGCCATGTCACTTGCTTTTACCAAAATGGGACATCAGCAAATGTAATGGAAGTAGAATCTTAATACACATCTATGCAGCAGGGCTTACACTCTTAAAACCCGAATATCATGTGACAAGGAAGGCACAGATAAGAGCCAGCACCAGCCACCAGACATATGCATCAGGGCATTCAGTCCAGTCAATCTTCCAGATAAGTGCACATTAGTGATCCCAGCTGAGACCAGCAGAAGAACCACCAGTGAGCTCAGCCCAAATTAACAACTCTCAGGATCATGACCACATATATAGTTGACGTATTAAGCCACCAAGTATTGCAATGGTTTGTTATGTACCAATAGATAAGTGATAGAGACCCTAGGCAAACAGATATGAAAGTGTCATCTTAGGCAATTTTTAAACAGTGGGTTTGACTTCAGAGATAAATACCAGCAGAAATTACAAACTGAAGAGATGGAAAAGACCTTAGCAATCTTAAACTCAGTCTTATTTTATAGATGAGCCAGGCCTAACAAGGTGAAGTGATGTGTTTAAGGTCACACAGCCAGTAAGTGACAGAGTCAAGAATGAATTCAGGTCTCTGATATCTTACTGAAATTCTCTTATACTGTTCTGAACCAAGGGGAAAGAAAAAAAAGTTGCCAAAGTCAGATAACCATAGTTTAGTTTTTGAGCCTCGATTCCCCCTCAAATTAAAATACCTAGAAAATACACATGAGAAGGTAAAATATGTTTTATTTTTCTCTTTTCTCTTTGGAAATGGAAATACATTCTTACATAAAACTTTTATATTTTTACATTCCTTTTAAGAGAGGATACTATACCTTAGGTAAATACATCACACAGTAAAAGATTTTTAAAGCCTTAATTTTGCAACTTCCTATCTTTTTATAGCAAAGTTCCTAGGTCTCAAGCTTTGAATTCATAATCGAGTTTGTGCCTAACATAAAATAATTTCCCCCATATTAACAGCAGTTATTACTTTTGGGAAGTGGACTGGGAGGGAGTCAGTGGTCAAAATGAATTAGGATTATCTGTAGTACTCCAATTTGAAATTAAAAAAATTTTTTTTTAATGTTTTATTTATTTCTGAGAGAGAGAGGGAGAGAGAGACAGCATGAGCAGGGGAGGGTCAGTGAGAGAGGGAGACACAGAATCTGAAACAGGCTCCAGGCTCTGAGCTAGCTGTTAGCACAGAGCCGGATGCGGAGCTCTAACCCACGAACCGCAAGATCATGCCCTGAGCTGAAGCCGGATGCTTAACCGGCTGAGCTACCCAGGCGCCCCACAATTTGAAATTTTTTTTATAAAAAGACAAAAATTTATATATTACTTATACAGTTAATAAACAAACAAGCTCTTAAAACTGTATTTGGCTAGTGCACATTCTCAGATATTCTTAAGTTTCAAAGCTCAAATTTCACTTGAAAATGCTATTGTACTGTTAATCTTCAACTTGGCAACTAAGAATTATAAAATAATTGAACTCAATTTTCAATAGCTAAAAAATTTAAAATTAAAAAAAAAAATCCTCAGGGTGCCTGGATGCCTCAGTGGGGTATGATTCTTGATTTCAGCTTGTGTTAAGATCCCAAAGTTGAGCCCTGAGTTAGGTTCTACACTGAGCATGCAACCTTACTTAAGATTTTCTACCTCTCCCCTCTGCTCCCTCTGCATCCCTTGTGGATGCTTAAAAAAGCAACAACCAAACTTTATAAGTTAATGAGAAAAGAAACTATGTTAAACTACAAAAATGTACAAATTCATAAATGAAAACCATTTTCCAACTTTAACAGGTACATACATGCTCAATTTAATAATAATTCCTTTATGTAAAAGGAAAAAAAATGCCACTAAATGTAAAAATTTTGTCTTAATAAACTTATTTGAAAAAAGTTCTCACACCAACTTATGGCTTTCTGATACTGTTCCACAAAGAACTGGTTTTTACTTAAAATTTTTTTTGCTTAAAAGCATAATTGACTTTTACTTTAAAAACAACAACCAAAAAGAAGCACAGAGAATTTTTGGAAATCTTAATTATGAAACTCAACTAAAGGCCTTTTCAAGAAATAATGTATGGTAACTATATTATATACAATGAAAATTACAAAATTTTCTTAAAAAGACATGACAGACACTCGTTCTCAAGCGTCTCTCATAATCACGAAAAGCCTTTATCCAACCCTTACCCTACTCTACCTCTCTCTAGTTGACATTAAAAGATCTCCTGGCCTTCTGATATATGAATCTCTCCTATCTCTATTCCTACCTCCCTGATAAATTTTATCAATCTTCATTGAAGCCTCATTTTCCCTGTGTTTTACTTATCTGTTCCCAGGGCAATTTCATGCATTCCTGCAGAGGCTTCAAGTATCACTTCATATGAAGGATTCTCAAATTCACATCTCCAGGTTTTCTCTCTAAGCTTCAGATCTGTATTTCCAACAGTCAACTACGGTGTCCACCAAGATGTTCCCCAGGTAATACAAGTTTAACTTGTTTTAAATTAGGGGCGCCTGGGTGGCTCAGTCGGTTAAGTGTCCAACCTCAACTCAGGTCATGATCTCATAGTTCATGAGCTCGAGCCATGTGTCAGGCTCTGTGCTGACAGCTTGGAGCTTGGAACCTGCTTTGGATTCTAAGTCTCCCTCTTTCTCTGCCCCTCCCCTTCTCACAGTGTCTCTCCCTCTCTCAAAAATGAATAAACTTAAAAAAAAAATCAAAGTCATTCTCTCCTCTTCCCATCCTGTATTCTTTATTTCAGTTAATGCCATTTTTAACTCTTTCCTTTCTCAGAATCCTTCATCCCCTTATAGACCCTAAGCCCTCCTTGAAGCTTCTTCAAGTGAAGTACATTCTCTCACTCACATTCCCACTGCCACTGCCCTTTGCATCTCATTTGATAATAACCTCCCTCTCTTAACGTCTCTACTCTAAACCATAAACTACAGATTACATATGTAAAGTGTGTGTATCTATACTTTAAAAGAACATATATACATATACATACATTTACATATGTAATCTACAGACACTGAGTTTGTACTCTGGAAATTAATGCTGTAGACCATAAAAAAATTGTTGAACTACAGCATGCCTGGATGGCTCAATCAGTTAAATGTCCAACTTCGGCTCAGGTCATGATCTCAAGGGTTCATGGGTTCAAGCCCTGCTTCGGGCTCTGTGCGACAGCTCAGAGCCTAGAGCCTGCTTCAGAGTCTATGTCCCCTCTCTTCCCCTCCCCTGCTCACGCTCTGTCTCTCTCTCTCTCAAAAATAAAAATTTTTTTTAAAAAGTTGTTAAACTACAAAAGTATTCATGTATACATAGTCATTATATAATTTTAAAAAGTTTTTCTTTCCTTTTTTTTTTTTTTAAAGCTTTCTCATTCTTAAAAGGTTCAACACTACTTTCTATAGGATGAAGTCCAAGCTTCTTAGTTTTCAGGGTCCATCACAACTTGGCCCCAATTTATATTCCCAGTTTCACTTCTACCACCCTCTTCCTATGTAATTTATATATTCCAGTGGATATACCACAAACATGTTTTGTTTTTTCCTCCTCTAATTCTGTGAATCCCTATTACGTGAAAATTTCTTACTTTTCTACCTAGGTAGTCTGTTAATCCTCCACCAAACAAGATTACCTGTTCTCTGTGCTCCCAACTACATTGTTCATACCTCTAGCCCAGATCCAATTACAATAAATTAGAATTAAAGTACAAGTGTGCTTCTCTGATAGCTTGGGTTGTCTTCTTTGTATTCTCATCTTTTGTATGCCACACAGAAGTGTTTGTAAATGTTGGTTTAAATGAATTGAGGATGGGACCTCAGGGGTGATTCATAATTGAGGGTTTGCTGGAAAGAAAAGAGTCTGCGTATAAATAAAGAACTCAGAAGAAGAAAGACAATTAGGATAATACAAAGTCATTAAACTCTATTTTCTTTGGTTTTCAACAAGTTGAATAAGCAATCAAAAAGAGTCAAATATGACTGAGAGGCAGATAAGGATTCAACACTATGAAAATGCCTTTTGTGACAAAGAAACAGCATTTGCTATGTAGACAGCTGATAAAACTTAACATATTAAACAAATAAATATGCATAAGAGTAAATAAAGAAATCCATCCAAATGAAAAATGGGCATGACAATGAAAATCTAGTTTATAGAAGAAAAATATAAAAGACTAATAAACATACAAAAAAATTCATTGATAATCAGAAAAATACAAGTTAAAAAATATTATTTTTACCTATCAAATTGGGAAAAAATTTTTTCAATGCTAATATCCAAGAATAACATGGGTATGGTAAAATGATTATACCCAAGCTGTGTTTGGGGGAATTTAAATTGGCACAATTTTTCTGGGGGACAATGTAAAAATTACAGACAGAAGAAATTTTAAAAATATTCATATCTTGAGGTGCCTGAGTGGCTCAGTCAGTTAAGCATCCAACTCTTAATTTTGGCTCAGGTGGGATCAAGCCAAGCATCTGCTTAGGATTCCCTCTCTCCCTTCCCCTCCCTCCCAGCTCATGCCTGTGCCTGTGTATGTAACATGTACTAAGGAAACAAATTTTAATAAATAAATAAACAGGGGCACCTGGGTGGCTCAGTCGGTTAAGTGTCCAACTTCGGCTCAGGTCATGATCTCATGGTTCATGAGTTCAAGTTCTGCATCAGGCTCCGTGCTGTCAGCTCAGAGCCTGGAACCTGCTTTGGACTCTGTGTCTCCCTCTTATTCTCTCTCCATACCCCAATCACACTCTCTCTCTGTCTCTCAAAAATAAATAAGTGTTTAAAAAAACAAAGAATCTGTTACATAAAAAAATAGTAAAAATAAATAAAATAAAAACATTCATATCCTTTAACCCAGTATTTTCACTTCTAGAAATTTATTCTAAGAAAAAGATACATGCAAAGATGTATGCAAGAAGGATGTTCACACCATTTTTTTAAGTTTATTTATTTATTTTGAGAGAATGAGAGAGTACAAGCAGGGGAGAGGCAGAGAGAGAGGAAGAGAGAGAGAATCCGAAGCAGGCTCTGCATTGTCAGCACAGACCCAGACACAGGGCTCGAACTCACAAACCATGAGATCATAACCCAAGGTGAAATCAAGAGTTGGATGCTCAACCAACTGATCCACCCATGTGCTCCAGGTGCTAAGGTCATTTGATTTCCTCTAAAATGATTCTGGCAAACTTCAAAAAAAGTTTGTTAAGAAAATATAGAAGTCAGGTTACAAAGATTTAAAAAGAAGCAGTAGAAGAAGGCTACAAACCATTTATTAAGGAGTTCAACAGCAAAATTGGAAACAAATTATATGGTAGTTAACAGAGGACAAAGTCAAATAAATCTTTTTGAAAAGTCAAATTAGTGGCGCCTAGGTGGCTCAGTCGGTTGAGCATCCGACTTTGGCTCAGTTCATGATCACATGGTTTGTGGGTTCGAGCCCCACGTTGGGCTCTGTGCTGACAGCTCAGAGCCTGGAGCCTGTTCAGATTCTGTGTTTCCCTCTCTCTCTGCTCCTCCCCCACTTGTGCTCGGTCTCTCTCTGTCTCAAAAATAAATAAAACCAAAAAAAAATTTTTTTAAATAAATAAAAAGTCAAATTAATCATTTAAACTGTAGAAGACCTGACCATATTTCAAATCAGAAAGGAGAGATGGAAATGATGAAATTCACAATACTAAAAAGCAAGAGGATAATACATGCAAATTATAGACCTCTACCTGTTATTAAAATACAGACAATGGTACAAAGACCATGAATCTGACACATACATGTCCATTGAGCTTTGTTCTACTTCATGCCCACAGATCACACCCCAGCCTTAGACACTTATTTAAGAAATAGTATTCATGGTACCAATAGAGCCAGAGAGAAAACGTATGTCTACGTTAAAGCAAATTATTACTTACATTAAAAAAAGCTTGAAAAATCACTGTTCTTTGGAGATCTTATACTGTGATCTTTGTATTAAACTATTCTTTGAATCATTCAGCAAATACTTACCAAGTATTTACTAAATGTAAGGCACTCTTTGAGTGACAGTCTCTATCTTCACAAATCTCATATTAGACTAGATATTAAACAAAAAACTGACGAACAAGTACAATGAGTACTCTCAAAAATGCCCCATCAGGTACTCTGGAAACATGACACCATGATTAGGGGGAGACCAGTGAAGTCACCTCCAAAGTGTGACCTAAGCTGAGCATACAAATTAAAAATAAGATTCACAAATGAACATGAAGAGTAGAGAAAAGGATTAGAAATGTTGAACATATAAAAACACCAATGCTGTGATTAAAGATAATTATGAATAGTACATACCTATACGAAGGTCTCTCTGTAAAACATTCTTATCATAAACATAGAAAGACAAATACTGGAAAGTTCGTGGAATCTCAAAGTAAAATTCTTCACTGAAAAATGGGCTAGAGAGAAAAGGGGGAAAGGAAAGCTCATTAAATTTATATTTGACATTGTCCTCAAATAGTATTTTTAATAAAATAAAATATACAGACTAAAACATAGGGAAAAGCTTCAAAAGCTCCAAAATTATTCTCTATGCTAAGGTTCAATAAAACCCTGTACAAACCAAGCTAAACTCTGAGAGAACCTCAATTGCTAGGTTGAGCTCTGAACAGTTTTTCAGGAGTCCTATGGGCAGAAGACTCAATTATTGCCTAGGGTCATGTTCACCTAAAGTGGACACAAATGAGTTGAAGACAGTGTCATTCACACCATCATCTCAGAAATATGTATAGCTATGTTAATCATAATACACAACACAAAAGGATAATGTTATGTAAAGTATTATTTTAAAGTATATTTAAGAAATTAAAATGGGTTATTTTAAATCAACTTAAGTTATAAATTACATGTAATAAACCCAATTTAAAGTACAGAGGTTAATGATTTGATAAATTTATAAACCTGTGTTGCCTCCATCCCAGTCAAGACACAGTAACATTTCTGTCTCCCCAGAAAGTTTCCGTATACTTCTCTGCAGTTATCCCACCAAACCTGACACAGGCAACCAGTGATCTGATGTCTACTAAATAGCTCTGTCAAAGAATTTCATATAAATAGAATTAAATAGTATGTATTCTTGTGCCCAGCTTCTCTCACTTAGCTTAACACTGGAGATTTTTCCATTTTGCTGTGCATAAAAGTAGCGTATGCGTTTTTAATTGCTGCATACTATTCCATTCATGAATATTTCACAATCTATTCTCCCAGTCATGTCATGTGAGTTATTTCTAGTTTGGGCTATTAAAAAGAAGCTGCTATAATATTTTTATAGAAGGTTTTTTCTGAACATATGCTTTCCATTATTTTGGGTAGATAGCTAAAAGAGTGGAATTGCTAAGTTAAAGGTAGATGAATTTTTAATTTATAAGAAACTGTCACACTGTTTTCCAACACCTGTGTACTAAACAAATGTGTACCATTTACACTTCTACCAGCAGTGGAGGGCTCCAGTTGTTCCATTTCATTGTCAAATTTTGCTACTGAAATTCTTCTTTAAATTAGCTATTCTATTGACTGTGATATGATAAATTTCTACATCTACCCCAATCAAGATACAGAACATTTCTATCTCCCCAGACAGTTCCCTTGTGCAATCACCTCCTCCATCCTGTCACAAAAACCAGTGATCTGATTCTGATCAGGACATATTTTGTTCAAGAATCTATAGTGACAGAGATGGCTTTAAACTGCATTTCCTTGATGACTAATGATGATGAATATTTTTCATGTGCCTCTTGGCCATTTGTATATATTCTTTTGAGAAATATCTATTTGTGTTTTCTCCACATATTTTAAATGGGCTGTCTGTCTTCTTATTGGTTTTGTTTTTGTTTTTAAGTAAATTCTAGATACAAGTCCTTTGTCAGAATATTTTCTTCCAGCTGTGGCTTGCCATTTTATTTTCTTGACAGTGTCTCTTGAAGAGCAGAAGAATCTGATTTTAATGAAATCCAGTTTCTCAATTTTCTTCTTTTATGACTAGTGATTTCTGCATCCTAAGTAAGAAATCTTTGCCTATCCCCAAGTTGCTAAGATTTTCTCCTGTGAAACAACTTTTTTTTTTTTAGTGTTTATTTATTTTAGAGAGAGAGAGTATGACCAGGGGAAGGGCAGAAAGAGAGGGAGACAGAGAATCTGAAGCAGGTTCCAGGCTCTGAACTGTCAGCACAGCACCCAATGTGGGGCTTCAACCCATGAACTGAAAGATCATGACCTGAGCTAAAGTCAGACGCTTAACTGACTGAGCCACCCAGGTGCCCCCAAACAATTTACTTTTATAAGTTTATTTTAAGAATGCTATTTCGAAGTTTAAATTCTTCTATAAAGACACAAATCTCTGAAATGCTAGTAAATATCTTTCTCAAGATCACTTCTTTCTTGAGAATGTTTAAAGAAATAAAGGATTCTTTGAAAATGTCACCAGAACATGCAATCTCTTTAGGATATCACAATTTAAAAAGAAAAAAGCTGAAATTCAAAGGAAAATACTCTTATAGAAGTTATTTCTGACCTTGTCCAGAAAACAGCTGACTCAGCTTTTTAGTTATTTATAATGCCTGGTCAACTTTTGCCAATGTTATTTTCCACTTCAAATATAATGAAAATAAGCTTTTAAAAGTTGGTGTATCAAAATAACTGGAGTCCTCTAATTAATTTCAACATAAAAATTGACAGAAAAACAACTATTAGGCAAAGACATGATATGTTTATGTATTTTCTCCTCTGCATCATTTCATAAACAATTATAAAATGGAAAATTTCCTTTATATATCACATGTATGCAGTCAAATATTATTTTTTTAAATACATTTTAAAACCAAGAAAGAATACCACAGAACTATTCACTAAATCATATAGTTATCACTATATCACCACAATCTCAGCAAGTTAATCCCCACATCGTTAATTAATTAATTAACTAATCAATTCATCTGAAGAAAACTTTTCAGTAAGGTTGGTAAGCAGCAATGACTAGACTTACACAGTTTTTAAAACAATACTCTGTTGCTATCACTGATGTACGATCATGCATATGACTCCTAAGGAAATTTCTGGCATGGGGAAGAAAAGCAATGGGCACGAGCATTATTGCTATTTCTCAGCTTGTTTACATACCATTCACTCTTTAAAAGGATTTGAGGTAGAAATTTAAGAGCTATAGATTTCATATAGGACTCTTCCTTACCCTTTATGAAGACTCTGTATCCAGGCTGTCCATAAAAACTATAATACCCAGGACCCATAAAAATCTAAATGGTATCTGACTCTTGACTTGACAGCTTATTAAAATAAGGGGAAAAAACACCAACATGAAAGCCAGGTGAGCCAAATTTTATATTACAGATTCTTTCACCTAATTCCACAAGGAAAATGTTAGAGGGTACCTAGAATCCAGGAAGCACACTTCAAATAACCTAAGGCAAACCACTGCTAAAATAAAAAATCTTTCAAGTTGTTATGCATCTAGAAAAAAATTTAAGATGGGTAAAAATAATTGCTGTCATCATTTTTCCCCAACACAAGTATCTAGAAAGGCAAAAGTTTGAAAAAGAAAAAGTAAGCTAATTTTAGTCACTAATTTACAAAGCTACATATCTGAGACTACCACAAGTACTCAATTTATGGACAATTACTAGCTATGTATATATCATTGATTTTTGTGCGATATGGAATCAGTGTACACTGAGTGACACTAAGAGTTATGACAGTTTCAGGTTCCAATCTCCATTTTGCTTCCAACTTCCTATATTATATACACAAATTATTCAGCCTTTTGGTGACTCAGTTTCATCATTCATAACACATAAATAAAATTCTAATACAACAGGGACAGGTGATTTACGACTAAAGATATGAAGTATAAAATTTCAGGAAAAAAAAGGACAAGTATAAAGAAAAAAGATTATGAAAAAGAGCATTAAAAAATAGATTCCCTAGGGGTGCCTGGGTGGCCCAGTCAGTTAAGCATCTAACTCTTGGTTTCAGCTCAAATCGTGATCTCATGGTTTGTGAATTTGGAGCCCTGCATTGGACTCTGCACTGACAGTGCAGAGCCTGCTTGGGGAGTCTCTGTCTCCCTCGGTCTCTATCCCTTCTGCTCATGCTCTCATTCTCTCTCTCTCCCAAAATGAATAAACTCTAAAAAAAAAATTTCCCAAAAAGTTTACAGGAGTCCTGACAGTACTTCATTCACCACATGTTCATTCCAACAACTCCCCGTGCCCTTGTTTTGACTCTTATCTCTGTCCAGGACTGTATCCTGTCAGCACAGCTCTGTGCTAGAATTATGCCCACAAATGCTATTACAGGGCAGAGGTGCCACACTTTAACTTTATGAATTAGAATTTATTATGATACTCTCAAAGTGCTATTAACACTGTCAAAAGATGAGAACTTTACCTAAGAACCCATTCCCTTACAATGACCTGTGCAACTCTTAAGAAATAATTTACTCTTGAGAGAGATAAAATAATGAGGTACTTTGAGAAAAGTTGAAATGAATAGACGCAATTTAGCCTAGAGAACAAACTGACTTACATTGACAGTTGTTTTCAAAAGCCTGAAAATGTCATAACAAGGATGGATTAAGGTGTTTTCCAGAAATCCAAGGGATAGGATTAGGGGCAATTAAAAGGAAGATATATTTTAAGGCAATGAAAAGCCACATGAAAGCCAGCACTGCATCTATCTTGTTCTCACGGATATAGGAATAAACAGCACCCAGCCAGTTCTTGACATACAGTAGGTTCACCTTTTGATAGACATTATTTCAGTAAATTTAAGAGTTTTCTAAGGGTCAGAATAGTTCTACGAACAAATAGTCTGCTTAAGAGGCAATGAACTCTTTGGTCACTGGAACAAACATTGTTAAGCAAATGTCCGATGACCTCTTGTCAATGATAATTGTCAGAAGGAACCAAGCGTAAGGCAGCTGATTACTCCAGCTCAAAAAACATTAAGGCTCCTTCAAACTCTGAGATTCTGTAATTCTAAAAACAAATCCAGAATGTAAAAGAAAAGTTTCAAATAAAGGAAGTATTCTTGATGCATACAGTCTGGAAAAAGTATAAAATTTATTTATTAATATATATCATACAAAAAATAATTTACCAATTTTTTACAAACCTTAAAGACTTTTCAACAACTTGGGTACGATAAACTTCTTCTTGGTCCAAATTTATGGTGCAGAAACAATCTCTCATTTTGTTGGGTCCAAGATATGGCAATAAATTTTTTGCTTCACCTGTTGGCAAAAAAATTAAAATTGGTGTTAAATACCACCAGCTGCTTCATGCTAACCCTCATAAGGGATGAATTCAATTCAAAAGTACATTCCAGAGGTTACACAAAAAAACCTCTAGTGATTATATAAAGAAGCTGATCAATTTGGGCTAAAGGCATCCAGTGACAGGGCACCTGGGTGGCTCAGTCGATTAAGCATCTGACTTTAGCTCAGGTCATGAGCTCACGGTTCATGAGTTCAAGTCCCACATCAGGATCTGTGCTGTCAGCATGGAGTCCACTTAGGATCCTTGTCCCCCCCTCTCTTTGTCCCTCCCCCGCTCACACACGCATGCACTCTCTCTCTCTCAAAAATAAATAAAACACTTAAAAAAAAGAAAAGGCATCCAGTGAGACTGAAGAGAGGAGCTGTGTGTAAAGGAGTGTGAAGTCAATATATCATGGTGTTCCTGCTCGTGGAAAAGGGCAATACCCTCACTTGTCCTCTCCATCCCAATCACCAATGCCACCTCAAGGACTTAACTCCACAGTTAATCCCTCTCTCCTGCATCATCAGTTCTCTCTAGTGGCTCGTTCCCATCAGCACAAAAACAAGCTTTAATATTTCCCAATTTTAAAAGAGCACAAGAAGAAAAAAAATCTCCTTTGACCACATCCTCCCTTGTGGTACCATTTCATTTCTAGACTCCCTTTCATAGCAAATCTTCTCAAAAGCAATCATCTCTAGTCATTGTTTCTAATTTCTCACTTTCCATCCATTCTTCAACCCTCTCCCCAGTCAGCTTCTAAGTCCATGATGACACACAGCAACTGTTCTAGCTAGGCTTATCAACGCTTTCCGTATTTGCCAAAGCCAATGGTGACCTCTCTGACCTTATCCTACCTGATCTGGTGGTGCCCTTATCACTATTTAATAATAGTGAACAGTAACATCCCTCCTTAAAATGCTCTTTTCTTAGCTTCCACAACACAATTATTTCTGGCTTTCCTCGTACATCCCTGACTCTCTGCTGACTTCTTTCCCTCCTCACCTCTAAATGTCGCAAAGCTTCAGGGCTCAGTTCTGGACCACCTTCTCTTCTTTACCTGTGCAAACTCCTTCAAGTATGGTGTTAATGCAGTTGCTTCCCCAGTCTGCATTTCCAGGTCTGATCTCTCCTCCTCAGCACTGGATGTGAATATCCAACTGCCTCCTTGGATATCCACTAGGCATCTGGGATTTAACAAGTCCCAGGCAAACCATCTGACTTCCTCCCTTAAAACATGCTCTTCCCCCAGTCTATCACCATCTTTCTCTCTTTTTCTCACCATCCTCCCCAAACCTTCCCCACATCTAGTCCATCAGCAAACCTCCAAAATATATCTCAAATCCAACCACTTTTCCTTGCCTTCACTGGTATTCCCCTACAATCCACTTTCCACCAAACAGTGTGATAATCTGAGCATACACTTCAGGTCAGTCACTCCCCCAGCTCCAATACTATTCCATTTCACTTAGAATACAATCTCATTTCTTTTTATTTTTTTTATTTTTTTTATTTCTAGGAGAGAGACAGAGAGAGAGACAGCGAGAGCAGGGGAGGGTCAGAGAGAGAGGGAGTGACAGACCGAAACAGGCTCCAGGCTCTGAGCTGGCAGTCAGCACAGAGCCCGACGCGGGGCTCAAACCCACGAACCGTGAGATCATGACCTAAGCGAAAGTCGGACGCTTAACCGACTAAGCCACCCAGGCGCCCCAAAATACAATCTCATTTCTAAATTCCCATTTTCATGATCCACAGAGCCCTACCTTTCTCTCCTGTCCGACCTCTTTTCTTCCTCCTCTCCTCAGAGTTCACCCTCTTTTCATTCACCAACCATGCCAAACTTGTTCAAGCTTAGGGCCTCTGCCTGGAACGCTCTAACTGTACAGCTTCACATGGCTACTAGCTCTGCTTATCCTTTAGGTCTCAGCTTAAATTCTCCTCAGGGAAACCTTCCCTGAATATTCTGTCTCATATAGATAATCCTGCTACCATAGCCTATTTCTGTTTTCTTGAAAGCATTTATAACTATCTGAAACTGCTAACTTTTATGTTTGTTTTCTGGTTCTCTCATTCTTGAGGCCTGAGAGCTTGTTAATCCCCCAAATCTAAAATAGTAGACATAGAGTAGACATTTGAGAAGTACTTGCTGAATGAATACTAAGGAAGCCAGTAAGTCTAATTTTGAAGTTCTTGTGAGATACTCATGGGCCAAAAGCACAAACAAAAGTGTGTGTGCTGAACTCAGACACTAGCGTACTAAATTAAGAAAGCAAGGTAGCTGGCTTAAGGGAAACAGTACTGCTCCAAGAACTATGAAACCAATGCTCCTGTTTTACCCCTGCTACTAAGTGTCTGAATGCCTTCACACAAATCACTAAAGCAGAGCCTTCTTATCGGAAATTTGGGCTAGATAAACTCAAGTCTCTTTCTGCTTATCAACTTTAAAACTAAAGGCCATTTAAACCAATATATTTTAGCAGTCTATCAGAAACCTAAGAAGCACCTATGAAAAACTCAGTAATTTTTTTATTACAATGAGAAAATCAATGGAAAGGCACCAGCTTGTCATTGAGAGATTAAAAAAAACACACACACAAGTTACCACTTAGAGTAAACATACTTATATTCATCTCAAGTCAGAATCAGGAATCTTTTAAATGACTCCAAAACTGTTTAATATGGATTGGCCTTTACAAATAAACCAATTTCCTACAGGAAAAAATTACATATATTTGAATTTGTATCCATCCAGGCTCCTCCTGAAGCTAGATGTTGCTTCTCTTATCCAAAGTTCATCCATCTTGTAGAGCTCTCTCTACCACATTCCCTCCCTCTCATTCCACAGCACCGTCTAACAATTATGATTGAAGAAGGTTGATTACTCTCAACCTTCCTCTCCTTTAAAAAAATTTTTTTTAATAATTATTTTTGAGAAAGAGATAGAGTGCAAGTGGGGCAGGGGCAGAGAGACAGAGGGAGACACAGAATCTGAAACAGGCTCCAGGCTCTGAGCCGTCAGCACAGAGCCCGACTCGGGGTTAGAACTCAGGAATGGCAAGATCATGACCTAAGCCTAAGTCGGACATTCAACTAACTGAGCCACCCAGGCGCCCCTCTTCAAGTCTTTCCTTCTTTGATGTCTCCTCTTTGAATAAATCCAGAAGGTATTTTTTTAAAACCCCAAATCCAACTAGATCACCAAAGGGCTTGGAATGCAAACAAATTTTAGAATTAAATCATAATAAACATGCTCTATAGCTAATGAGGGAATGTGGAACACTGAATCACTGTCCTTGAATATGTTCCTGCTTCATTCACATAAGTGCAGTTTGAGAGAACTACTCTATATAAATGTGCATCTATTCTATTACCCACCTTTCAAGGGCGAGATAATAGTGATTATTTTGTGTACAGAATTCAATGAACATTACCAGATATTCACTAAGAATATGTAAAAGCTTAAGTCCTATGTAATTATGAAATACACTCATCATTACTTCCTGTAAAAGCAAGTATCACAATCTGTACTCACTGAATATCTGTCACTAACTTATGTTCAAATAAACTACACTGAAGGTGAATTCTTCTAATCAATGCCAGCTCGTTAATCAATCATACATTGACAGACTCAGTAATCAAGACTTTAATTCAAAATTATATTGACATTTAACAAAAAAATATAAATCAAAATAATTAACTGCCACTCTATAAAAAATAATCAAAAGTAAAGTAACTAACAGTTCTAGAACTAATAAAAATGTTATACCCTTTATATCTCTAGGCAGAAAGATTATTTTTTTAATGTTTGTTTATTTTTGAGAGACAGAGAATGAGCAGGGGAAGGGCAGAGAGAAAAGGAGACACAATATCTGAAGCAGGCTCCAGGCTCTGAGCTGTCAGCACAGAGCCCGAGGCAGGGCTCGAACTCACCTGAGCCAAAGTCAGCTGCTTAACTGACCAAGCCACCCAGGCACCCCCAGAAAGATTATTTTAATGACATACACTTTATATTAAGCTACACAAAGAGACAAAAGTGAGTAACTCTGAAAGACTGTACTTGTCTTGTGTGTGATATTTGCATAGGACCTCCCTTACGTTTGAATTACGGTATATAAGAAGGAAGGGAGGAAGAAAAAGAGAGAAAGGAGCGAAGGAAGAAAGGACAAAGGAAGGATGGAAGGAAGGAAACACAACTATTGCTCTTTACTCTATAAAGAGTAAATATACTATATTTACTATAACCTATAACCTCTACTCCAATCCTTTCCTTCCTACTCACAGCTTGAACCTGCAAGTTGGCTTTTGGTCCTATTTCTTTACTAAAACCTTTAAGGACATTACTAATATTAAGTGCCACCAAATCAAATGACTGCTTGTTAGTTTCCACCTTACTTGACCATGCTTCAGTATTTGATAACACCAAACTTTCCTCAGTTTAGGTAACTCATTCCAACAGTTTTGTTATTCCCTCTTTGAGACTTTCCATCCACTATCAACATTTTAAATATGAAGAAACTTTTGGCATCCACAGACCACTAAATTCATAGGCAGAGCACAAATTTTAGGTAGTTTTTTAATGTGTCACTATAAAATAATAAAAATATATTGAAAAAAATACTTATGTTTCTCAACAGTATTTGATGGTATTATCTGTCATCTTTCTCAATTTATCTACATAGCCCATTTGATAATGTCTAGCCTTAAGGAGAATCAGGGTTTATGTCTGTGGTAGATATGGTGGATCAGTGCTCTTCATCCATTTCAACATCCTTTGGTATATGACTTCCTGTACTGCAGAGACTAGAAAACTATAAAGTACATTCCCCAACCTATCTTGCAGTTACGGTTGTGGATATGATTTAAATTCCACCTATCACTGCACTCGCTAGAAATTTGGAGGGCAGAAGAGTAGGCTGTACTTAGGCTGCTGCTACTACAAAGTATGATCACAGAGATGTCCAAGTTTTGTGGAGCAACATTTCCTGAAGTCCCTGTTTCCAGTCATAGGTTTCATAGGTATCAAGAAGGGCACAAGACATCCACTCCATCATATAGGCTGTGGCAGGCATGGCTTGGCTCTGGAGCCAGCAGCAGTGACAACAGCTTACTAATGAAGATGGTTGCTTGCTGAAGGCTCTTTCCTAATAGTGGCAGGTTCCTAATCACAGCAGAAGTGCGAAGGTTCTCAGACAAGCAGCTAAAAGTTACAGCTTCCCAATTCTGTATGTACCTTTCTGATCCCACAAGAGGTAGTAACTCCCTTGGTAGTCTAGCTACAATGTGGCTTTAGAATTTCATTCATGAAAGTTCAACATAGACTCTGTTTCTTCAGTCAGAATTTCCAACAATTCAATAAACCACTTAAAATCTTTTATTAAGGAGTGCCTGGGTAGCTCAGTAGGTCAAATGCCCAACTTCAACCCAGGTTATATCTCACAGTTCATGAGTTCGAGCACCTCACTGGGCTCTGCACTGACAGTGCAGAGCCTGCTTAGGATTCTCTCTCTTTCCCTCTCTCTCTGACCCTCCCCCACTTGCACGCTCTCTAAATAAACAAATAAATAAATAATCTTCATTACATCTCTTTCTGCTCAAACTAGCTAGAGTTGATTCTGTAACCTAATCCTGACTGGTTTGTTTTCTTGCCCTATATTTCTAAACAAATTAGAAAATCCCATCTCACATTACTGGTCAACAGAGCTTGGTAAATCTTTCAGCTACATGGGGCTATCTGGACTATACATGGACTCAAAAATTATAAAGTAATACCTCACCAAAAACTACTTTCATTGTTCCATTAGATAGTGAGCTGAGTACCATAGCACACTCAAAAAGTGAATGCTTCAACTTGGGAAATGTAGACATCTCCATCTTTTTTTTTTTAATAAGCTAAATTTTGTTTTAATTTAAATCCAAGTTGGTTAACATATAGTGTAATAATGACTTCAGGAGTAGAATTCAGTGATTCATCACTTACATACAACACCCAGTGCTCATCCCCAGTGCCTTCCCTAATGCTCATCACCTATTTAGCCCATCTACCACCCAACACCCCACTCCAGCAGCCCTGTTTGTTCTCTGTAATTAAGAGTCTCTTATGGTTTGCCTCCCTCTCTGTTTTTATCTTCTTTTCCTTCTGTTCCCTTATATTCATCTGTTTTGTTTCTTAAATTCCACATATGACTGAAATTATACGGTATTTATCTTTCTCTGATTTATTTCCCTTAGCATAATACACTCTAGTTCCATCCAAATTGTTGCAAACGGCAAGATTTCATTCTTTCTGATCACTATGTAATATTCCATTGTGTGTGTATGTGTATGCATATGTATATATACATACATACATATCTTCTTCACGGATTCATCAGTGAATGGACATTTGGGCTCTTTCCAAATTTGGCTACTGTGGAGATAAATGGATCTTAATTCTCTGTATTGCTGTATGTGTCTTTGAAAAACTTTCTTCATTTCTGACTGCAGTATTTGGATGTCATTTTTTTGAAAAAAAATTTATTTAACATTTATTTATTTTTGAGAGAAAGAGTATGAGTGGGATACGGGCAGAGAGAGAGAAAGACACAGAATCTAAAGCAGGCTCCAGGCTCTGAGCTGTCAGCATAGAGCTGGATTTGGAGCTTGAACTCATGAACCACGAGATCATGACCTGAGCCGAAGTCGGATGCTTAACCGACTGAGCCACCTGGGCACCCCCGGATGTCATTTTTAAAATACGCTCAATAATATCATGCTCATGAATTTGGGAGTGCCAAATTCTCAATACTGAAACCATGCAGACCATTCTGGGTACCTCAAGCTCATCCTTAAATTTACACATCGGATCTTGATCCAAAGTGTAAGATTATTCAAGACATTCAATATGTTGCTAAGATATGACACTTAAGCAAAACAACTGAAACAATGTGTTTTAATTTCATCTGAATGAAAAAAAAGGAATGTTTTTAAGTTATCCCTCATTTTAAAAGTTCTGTGCATGCCAAGATGCTGCAATATGCAAAGACGGATATTTGTCCTACAAAGGTAGCTGTATTGGCCCTAAGGCAAATAGTATAGATCTGATTATATGTACAACCGTCACTATTTCCTTCAACAATCAATCAAGATTAGGAAGTGTATTCTTTTTTAATGTTTATTTTGAGACAGACAGAGAAAGAGAGAGAGAATCTCAAGCAGGCTCTGAACTGCAGGCGCACAGCCCAATGTGGGGCTGCATCCCACGACCATGAGATCATGCTCTGAGCTGAAATCAAAATTCTGATGCTTAACTGATTGAGCCACCCCGGCACCCCAGGAAGTATATTATTGACAAAACAACTATTCCTCTATGAAGAAAGAAAACATCTTTTATTCTGTAACAACACCATTTCTTGCTAAATTCATATCTGATTAACTAATCCTCCACTGGGCATTTCTTCTCCCTCACAGATGTACTGCAAATATGCCGAGAACTGAAGCTTCCTTCACACTACACATCAGTGGTTTTGTCCAAGCATAAAATGAAATAGCTCTTTCCCATTCATGTGACAGTCATGGTCTCTCTGCATCATACATATCTTGCAACATCATATACATGTTAAATAAAATGCTGAGTTTAGCTTTGCTCTCCATCCTTCACACACTTGTCGCTTACCTTTTTAACATACAAACACATGTATCCCCCTTTCTCAAAAGTCTTCAATGATTCCACACTACCTACCACTGCCCTTCTTGCAGGATAAAAATCTAAAATTCCTTTGTCTGGCATAAAGACCCTTCATGGTGTAGCACTACTACATGTTTGGCCTCATCTACTTAATGTAATGCTCCAACAGTACTCTACTTCTGGTTCCTTGAACACACAGTGTTCTCTCATGTCTTTATCTGCAATGCTATTTTCATTATATGGAATGCCATTACCTGTTTTTTCTCCAAAAAGCTCTGCTTAAAAAGGTACCTTTGTTTGTAAATTCTTCCCTCAATTCCTACATAGTCATATCATGTTTCCTCTATTTCCTACTGTATCTTATATGTACTTCAACTACAATGATCATATTGTATCACACTTGTTGCACTTCATTCAACAAGTAAAATTAAGCACTTACAACATGCCAGGCACCTTTTTAAATGCAGGAGATAGAACAAAGAATAAAAGTAGATCTCTGCCCACAGAGAACTATTGTACAATCTAGACAGGGGAGACAAATGTCATAAGCTCTTAAGTAAATATATAATATTTACTGCCATAGAAGAAAACAAAGTAGGGTAAGACTTAGGGAATGCCGGACCCTAAGGGTAAAGAGAGGGAAGAGAGCAATGTTACTTTATGTAGGGAATCAAGGAAGGCCTTTCTATTAAGATATTGTTTTTTTTAAATGTTTATTTTTGAGAAAGAGAGCAAGCACAAGTGGGAGGGGGCAGAAAGAGTGGGAGACAGAGGATCTGAAGCAGGCTCTGCACTCTCAGTACAGAGCCCAATATAGGGCCTGAACTCACAAACCATGAAATCATGACCTGAGCTGAGCCAAAGTTGGACTCTTAACCAACTGAGTCACCCAGGTGCCCTTCTATTAAGATATCTGAACAGATACCTGCATGACGTCAATGAGGGAATGAGTCATGCAGATACATATCTGGGGAAGGAGATGGATGGGCAGAAAGAATAAAATATGGAAAGGCCTAGAAAGGAGAGTTTGCACACTGAAGAAATAGCAAGGAGGCAAGTATGGCTGTAAAACAATAAGCAAAGTGGGAAGGAGGAGGAAATGGTAAGAGATGAGAAAACAGGTTAAATAGGGTCTTGTAGGTCATGGAAAGTCTGCAGTTTTTCTGAGTGACATGGGAAGCTACTGAAAGATTTGAAGCAGAAGAATGGGATGATTTAACTTTTGTTTTAGAAAAATCA
Source organism: Crocuta crocuta (assembly GCF_008692635.1). Taxonomy (NCBI): domain Eukaryota; kingdom Metazoa; phylum Chordata; class Mammalia; order Carnivora; family Hyaenidae; genus Crocuta; species Crocuta crocuta. Next base: position 3,947,900 of record NW_027528873.1, on the reverse strand, counting down.
CTGCAGAGGGGAAAGGGTGGAAGCAGGAAAGTAGATAGAAGGCTACTGTAGTGATCTTGATTAGAGATAATTTAGACCAGGAGAGCAATCTTGGCATACAGAGGAATGCTCAGGTGGGCAAGTATTCTGTAGATGGAGCCAGCAGAATTTTTGATATTTTGGATGTGGGTATGAGAGGAAAAGGGGCTAAGGAAGGCCTCTTAGAATTTCAGCCTGAACAGCAGCTGAATGAACAGAGATGCCATTTCCAGAAGGAGGAGCCCCTTGTTTGGAGAGGGATATCGAGAATTTGTATTGGGCATATTAAATCTGAGATGCCTATTACACATCCAAGTGCAAATGTCAAGAGAACAGAGAAGCCCTGGCTGGAGTAAAACTTGAGAATTATGAGCAACTACATAATATTTATAAAACCACAAGATTATGCAAGATCACAAAGAGAGTAAATATGAAGAGGAAAGAAAGGAGATTTGAAGACTGAGCCTTCAAGCTTTCCAACCATTTTGGAAGGGAGAGAAGGAACCAGATAAGGAGACTGCTATATATCTCTCCACTGAACTACAAACTTCTTAAGGGAAGGCACCAGTTCTTAGCACCATGCTTAGCTTATAATAGATAATCAAATATCTACTGAATAAGTATGAGCGTGCATGTGCACACACACATGTGTGTGTTTAGAATTTTAGTATGGGCAAAAAGGAGGTTCTACTATCACATCACGAATTATAAAATTGCATTTATCTTTTTTCCAGTTGATACAAGTTGATCTATATATCAACTGCTCTAGCCCTTAAAAGTTTCCTGTATACAGTTTTCAAAGCACTAAATATAAGAATCTTTACAGTGTTAACAGAGATATCATATTGAAAACAAACCAATCCTGAAATTCACACATTCAAATATTTATTGAGTACCTATACTAAGATGCTAGAGATACAATAGTGAGAAAAACAGATAAAACTGTCACTGAGCTAACACAAATGGACAAACAATAAATAAGTAAGTAAAAGAGGATGTGTTATGTAATAACTGTTAAGCAGGAATGAGCACAACATAAATGGGGGGGGCGGTGGGAGGGCAGGATGGAAGGTTCCACTGAGAAGGTAACTTATGCATAAATACCTGAAGGAAGCAGGAGACAAGTAAATATTTTGTAGGAAAAAAATGGTGCTATCAGTCAATGGCAAAAAGTAAACAGTTTAAATGAAGAAGATAAGTACCACTGGGAATCAAAACTGATAAGATAACTTAGATTAACAAAAATAAAAAGATGGCCAACTCTCTGTGTACAAGATCAATGGTTCCACACAAAGGTCACTAGATACAGATCCTACCATACAAATTTTACTTAGGACTGGAATTCCAAATACCAAGCTAGCAGGTAGAGGTTCTGCTGTATATGCTTCTAGACATGTATGTGAGTTTGCACATATGTACTTATGCATATGTTGGAGGGGGCTGTGTGCACGCATTTATACCTGCAGGTTTGTATGTGTTTGTAAGTCCTGGAGGAGGACACTACTGGGATAAGTAAGAAAAAAAAGGCAAATATTTATCTAGTTGGTTGCACCAAGACAGTGCTAATATTTTCTCAAATATCTTATTTAATGTGTACAACAATGTTGAGAGGTAACCATTACTATTTTCTTTTATAAATTAAAAAACATTCAGTTACATGGCTGTTAAGGTGATTTCACAGAAATCAAACTCCAAAGCCTAGTCTTCCCTCTTCACTCTTAATATCTTCCTGAACACAGCAGTGTTGAGAGGAACAGGGACAGCTCTCCCTTTCTGAAATTATCCTTAGGGACCCACAGGCCCCAATCTATTTCAAAGGATTACAAAGTTAAGAACCAACACAAATCCCAGGGGCATTAATCCCTAAGAGAAATTGCAAAGGGCCAGGGTCCTGAACAAGATGATCCCAAGATAAAGATTATTTGGGGTGGAAGGAAAACTAAATCATAATAGTAACTAGCATTTACTGAATAAATTAATATATACATTACATTTAGCAGATGCTTTGTAAGGGCCTTCATATAAACTACCTCACAACTTCACAGTAACTTCTTAAGACTGATTTTTTTCCCCCAAAATACAGATATTGGGGATGGAGGGAAAACATTCCAGGAGTAAGGCACAATGTAAACAAATTCTGAAGGGAGGAACAAGAGGAGCACCTTCAAGGAGGCAGTGAATAGCACAAAGTTGCTAAAGCATAAAGAGAGATGAAAAGGGAGTAAGAAGAGGTAAGATTGTAAAGAAAAGGTGGAATCAACAGAATCTGAAATGCCAAGCTAAAAAGTTTTAACTTTATTCAGTAGTCAACAAGGATCACTAAAGGTTTCTGTGTGGTCGGATTTAGGCTTCAGGAAAATTACTCTGACAATTAGAGGGCCTAAACCAAGGTACTGAAAGAGCAAGGGGAGGAAAAGAAAGTTGGAAGAAGTACTACAGAGATATAATTCAGGGAATTAGGCCTGAGTGAGTCAGGATATGATGTTCTAATAAGAATAGCAAGCTGAACAGAGGATTACAACTTTAGATGGGGAAAAGAAAAAGACCTGCAAACTTTATCATTTACATTCACAACAAAGAAAGTGAAGAATTAATCAAGTGGGCATTGAAAAACATATATACAGCCTCTCTATTGACAAGTTTGGTGGAAAATTAAAATGTGTTATGCCACTTAATTATATGCAATAAGAGAATCCTATATGTTAATGTATGATAAGGTCTTTCAAATTTTCTTATAAAGTTCACTTTTATTTCTGCAATAAAAGATATACATAAATTGTTCATCAACAAAACTATGAAAATATACTTTACCAAGTACCACTATTGTTTATGTTCTAGCCCACAGTTAACCGCACACTGTGCCAGGCAACACACCAAGTCATCCAATCTTTCCACAACCTCTTTGAAGATTAGCAAATCTATAATTTCCAATTTATAGAAGAGTTAACTGAGGCTCAGACAGGTCAGGTGATTACAAGAAAAGCAGCAGAAAACAATGCTTTCAACATGCTATGTTATCATTTATCATTCATTTGCTTTCTGTATATCTAATAAATACTATTTTTGGACAAAGAACTTTTACTTGAGAAGAGCTGCCACAATCACTCACGATCTTCCAAAGAGTCTCTCATTCACCCTCTTCAAAGTATGTCAGATTGCCCTAGGTGTATGATAACAAAAAGTGGGGGAGGTGCCTAAAAACTGCTGAGAAAAGTTATGTAGCTGCTATTTCCCTCCTTAGCTGTCACCTTGAAAGCACCACTGGAAAGTTATACATTTGTGATATTATTCAGGCACAGGTTGAGAAAGGGTACCAACAAGCAATGGTGACTGCTGGAATATCTAGGTAAGGTAGGGTTTTTCGATGTATAAATTATTAACATTACCAAAAAGCTGGAGTGTCAAGCAATTTTTCTCACTCCCAATAAATGATAAATTACTTTTAAAACATAGAACCTGAGACTGTATCATCTCATTTAAATGATAATCTTAAAAAATCAACTTACTCCATAATTCCTAACAGAAATTTGTTCTGCTTAAGAATAGGCACTCTAATGTTAACATGGAACCTGGAAGGTTAAAGAAATCAGGAATAATAGTTTCACTAATACTGCACTCCTATTCCATCATGAAAATCAGGTACTGTGTAATCATCAATGTGCCTCTGAGCAAGCACTTGAGTGAGCAAAGAGCCCCAGGACTCCACATAATTTAAAGGGTTTGCCTAGACTCCATGAGCAAAGAACTGTTTTGGGGCTAAAAAAAACACCAACAATATGTAAGCACAATTCTTGAGAAGGCATAAAGTCAAAGTTAAAGCCTAAACTCCAGGGCAACTCCTCAAAAATGTTCTCCTCAGATGTAACTCCTCAGTGGGAAAGTCTATAGAATATAATTAGGGGCCTCTTGTTTTACACAAGTCATATGCATGATAATTATCACACAGTTATCTACATTACTATCATACTAATCACCTCTCACTGAAGCTCAGTCTAGAACAAGAAGTTAGGAAACTACCATACATAAAAAGGCAAGTTTCGCAAGGCATTGCCAGGAAGTGTCTATGGGTTCTGCAGATACGTCACCAAGCTGCGGACAGGATCTTCCTGTGGTTTGTCTTGCCCACTTCAGGTTTCACTTTTGAATGTGTGCTGGTCCCTAAGCTTCCTATAGCCCTTTTCTCTAGCAAACCAAACACTGAAGCACATATGGTAGGAATCTCTCCTAGGATAGTTCCTATAACTAAATAAAGTTGAACAAGTTTCCTAATGGTAGCTGGTAGCTATTACTGGTAGTGGCATCCTGGGGGCCAAAATGGGACTCATTATGATCTAGTACTTTTCAAAAAAAAAAAAAAAAAGATATAAATAACCTGAACCTACAAATGTACACGTACAAGTAGGTGCATGTGTGCGTGCATGTGTGTGTGTGGTTCTAGGAGAACCATTTACAAGCAGAGACAAAAGCACAAGAGTATTGTCAGGCAGACAGAAGAGTTTAAATTTTTTTGTTGAAAAACCCCTAAACAGAATTAAGGAGAAATTTTTATAGCATTCCAACTTTCTGATTTTATTGAATACCCACTACATTAGACCATAAGCAATTTTGGGATAATTATCAACTTCTTGACAGCAGAAATATACTCATCAGTTCTTTCCAATATACCATCTGACCGGCAAATTGGTAGACAAATGGACAGCGACTTTGGTAACTTACTGACCTTCTGAAAACCTGGCTCTGCCTCTTTAAACCCTAAGCATATAAATTTCATGAATTTGGATTAAATGAAATAATTTGCAAGTATACCAACATAGTACCTGGAAAAGAATAAATGTACTCAAAAAACATTAGTTCACTTTCCCCTATCCACTAAGAAAACTGTACAAAATGTTCAAATTCAAAACTAAGAGGTTCTGCACCACTCACACAAATATTATAATATTTTAAAGGATAAAATTATTTTTACTTCACTCCTCTGAAACAAAACATAGAATTTTTTTTAAAGTCAGCTTTTTGAACACAAACAATTGTTGAAAACAAGTATATGGGAATTCACTATATTTCTGCTGCAAATTTTTGTTTGAAATTATATAAAATTTAAAGTTACCAAAAAACTCGATGAAAAAGTTGACTTTACTTGTAAGTGCACTCAAAATGTTACCAGGCCTAACACTTTGCTACCCTTATTTTTGTAGATAGGACAGTTAGTCTTCAACAGTAGAGAAAGAGAGGTTCTAGCAGCTGAGGACTAATATTGTAACAAATTCTTTTATACAAAGTCATTTTTCATAACACAGCTAATATATAAATACATAAAATTTTATGTAGAAAACTAAACCATTAAAAGTAAAGCTAATCCTCTTTGTCCACCACTGATATAACCAATGTTGTACATCCATGCAAACCTCTTTCTGTGCATTTTCCCATATACACATAGAAAAAACACACATCACTCTAACAACTTGCTTTTTTTACACAACATACGTCTTGAGTTCTTTCCTTTCCTACTCTACATATACCTCATTCTTTTTAGCTGCTTTGGAATATGTATATTAACATTTCATTTAGCCATTTTCCTACAATGGACACTTAAGTTGTCTCTAATTGTTTCCTTTTACCAAAACAGCAACATGAAACACCTGTGTATGTGCCTCTTTTGCAAATGTCCAAGTGCTTATGTAGGGTAGATATGCAGTAGAAATACACAGGAAATATACCTTTAGATTTTTAACAGATATTGCCAAAATGCTCTCCAACATTTTACTCATTTAAAGTCACAGGAACAGTGAGAAAAGTTACCTATTTCCCTAAGCCCCCACCAAATACTGAAATTAACAAGCTTTTGTTTTCAAACTGATGGCTTTTAAAAATTTGCATTTCCCTGATTAATTTTTGTTAAATCTTACCAGTATTATGTTTACTGGCCTTTTTAAAAAATCTCTCTCTGTAAAATGTCTTTTCAAATCTTTTATTTTTCTAATGCCCTTTTCCTTTTTAAAATCCATATGAACTTTTTAAATATTCTGGACACTAACAAACAGAGGCAATAGAGCAGGGCAGGAGCAACAGAATGGACTCTAGAGGCAGCCTGTGCAGTCTGAATGATGGCTCCCCCACTGACCAGCTGTCTGATCTTGGTTAAGTTACTTAGTTTAATTATTCTATGCCTCAGTTTCCTCATCTATAAAATGTGGATAATGAATGTTACAGAGTTACCATATGGGCTAAATTATTTGATATGCTTTTTAGAAGGCTTTAAAATAGTACCTGACACAGAATAAGTGTTACATTAGTGTTTTCTTTTTGTCTGTAGGATTTCCTGCAAATATCTTCTCCCAATCTATTATTTGTCTCTTAATTCTTGTTCATAAATCCTCACTTAATTTTCCCTCAAAGAGTTATTTCTCCATCTCTCTTACGTCAGAAATTATATAAGTATATGAAACCAACAACTGACTGTCCTCAATGGATCTCACAATCAACCTCTCAGGAATAAATGGAGGCATCAGCCAAAGCATCTACATTTTTAAACATCTTTCCCTTACTGCACATAGCATTCCCACAAATTAGTAATAAGATTGATAATCCAGTAAAAAAAAAAAGACAAAATAAGTTCACCAAAAAAGGGAAATAAAAATGGCTCTTAATGGGGCACCTGGGTGGCTCAGTCAGTTAAGTGTCCAACTCCTGATTTTGGCTCAGGTCATGATCTCAGGGTTGTGAGATTGAACCTTGTGTCACCGGGTTCTTTGCTGGGCATGGAGCCTGCTTAAGATTCTCTGTGCCTGGATGGCTCAGTCGGTTAAGCTTCCAACTATAGCTCAGGTTATGATCTCAACGGTTCATGAGTTGGAGCCCTACATCGGGCTCTGTGCTGACAGCTCAGAGTCTGGAGCCTGCTTCAGATTCTGTGTCTCCCTCTCTCTGCCTCTTCCCTGCTCATGCTCTCTCTCTAAGAATAAAGAATTAAAACTTTTTTAAAAGATTCTCTCTCTCTCCCTCTACCATTGGCACAAGCTCTCTCTCTAAAAAAAAGGGAGGGGGTGCACCTGGGTGGCTCAGTCAGTTGAGTATCTAGCTCTTGATTTTGATTCAGATCATGATCCCAAGGTCATGGGATCAAGCCTCACATACACACTGGGCATGGGGCCTGCTTAAGATTCTCTCTCTCACTCTCTCTTCCTCTGCCCCTCTCCCACTGCTCGTGCATGTTTGCTTTTTCTCTAAAAATAAACAATTTTTAAGGCTCTTAAAAATATGAAGAGATCCTCAACCTCATTTAGAAGAAGTGCAAATTAAAACTACAAATCAGATGTTCCTTTCCATCTTAAGATATCACTAGAGATCAAGAAGTTTTAAAATATACACTATGTGAATAAAGAAATAGGCATTCATTCATTGCTAGTGGGAGCATAATTGCTGTCGTTCCTGTGGAAAGCAATGTGGCACTGTCTTTCCAAAATAAAAATGCACATACAATTCATTCATTCATTTATATTATTAAGTGGGGAGGGCAGAGAGAAAGAGACAGACAGGCAGACAGAGGATCTAAAGCAAGCTCTTCGCTAACAGCAGAAAGCCTGATGCAGGGCTTGAACTCACAAACCACGACATCATGACCTGAGTGGAAGCCAGAGGCTTAACCGACTGAGTCACCCAGGCACCCCCCAATTCATCAATTTAACATCTTGGAATTTATATCACAGACAGACACACGTACTCATATTTAAAATGACATAACTACAGTTATTTGCTGCAGTATTCTTTGTAATAGCAAAGATTGGGACTGGTTAAATAAACTGTGGTATATCCAGATGATGTAATATTATGCACATGTTAAATAAAAGAGGCAGCTCCCTATACACATGGATATGACAAATCTTCAAGCTACTATGTCAAGTGTGAAAAACTAAAAAGCAAGATGCAAGCAATGTATATATTTTGCTACAACTTGTATGTTAGTGAGATTAATACTCATAAACTTATGTTTGTAAATACATAAGATTTACACTTAAGATTTTATTTTTAAATAATCCCTGTAAGCAACACAAGAAACAGGTAATGCTTGCTTCTGGAGAGGGAATGGCTAGGGACAACAGAAGAAAACTTTCTTGTCAATGGATACTCCTTTGTACCTTTTCAGTTTTGTACCAGGTATTTGTATTATTGAATCAAATAAATAAATACATTTTTAAAAAAAATAATCAAACAAATTAAAACCTCCCTGTGATCACACCAAACTTTCTGTTGGTACCCTTTAAATGGTCATACACAGCAGGGTGCTAACATTCAGGTAGTCTGTGGCTAGTCTGTTCAACTGGCAAAAGCAGAGGTTCATCATTTCAGCAGCCCATTATCACTCCCTAGGGAATATTTCAAACTTAGTAAATGTCCAAGAAATTCTGATTCAGTAGGACTGGAATAGAGCCTGGGCATCAAAATTTTTTTAAGTTCACAGGTGACACTGATGGCCAGTCAGGCCGAAACCAGCTGAGTTACAACATGACACAAATAGGTAAACATCCAAGCTCAATCTCCATCTATGTCACAAGTACAGTTTCACCACTAATCCTAATCACTTCACAAAATTCTCAGGACGGAACAGACGAGAGAGTGTGTAGATGCCTCAGTGAAAATGTATTACTACTTATGGACATATCACTAGATAGGCAGTGTAATCCTCATCTATTAAATCCAGTACATTCACAACATTCATACTATGATGAATTCACTCTACCCAGCATTTCAAAAAGAACCTTGGTAGTAATGCACTAGTGCCAAACAGGCATACGCATTAACTGTGTAACACCTGGAGTATATGAGTGTCAAGTTCTTCGTTTGTAAAATGAGGGAACACAATATGTTCCCTACATTCCAGCTCTAAGCTTCTCTAATTCTCTAAGAATTCAGGTATCTAAAAACAACCATTGTTTAGTATAGACTGTAGGTTAAACTAGTAAGGGCTTTTTCATCCTATTCACAGCATAGGCTTAATCCACACTCTGGGGGGCTAATGACCTAATGGACATTCAGATACTACGTACTGCTAAATAAATTAATAGTCACAGAAAAAACTTTTTATTATTTTTTATTTGAGAGAGAGAGAGAGAGAGCGCGTGCGCGCATGCACAAGTATGCATGAGGTGGGGGGACGGTGGAGAGGGCGAGGGTCTTAAGCAGGTTTCGTGCTCAGCATGGATCCCATGACCTTGGGATCATGGCACCCCAAGACAGTTTGAATCTTTTCTTTAAATGTCGTTTTAAATGTTTGTTTATTCTTGAGAGAGACCGCTGAGTGGGAGAGGGGCAGAGAGAGGCGGGGGCAGAGGATCCAAAGTGGGCTCTGCAGTGAGCCTGATGCAAGGCTAGAACTCACCAACCATGAGACCATCACCTAAGCCGGAGTCTGTCCCCCAAATGACTGAGCCACCCAGGAGCCCCAAGACTGCATGAATCTTTAAAAAACAGTTTTTTTTCACGATACCTGGGTGGTTTAGTCAGTTGAGCATCCCACTCTTGATCCCAAGGTTATGGGATTGAGCCCCACCAAAATTGAATTTTTGCTACCAAAAAATTCAAACCTTCCATGACAAATAAACACATTTACTGTATAAAGTATGATTATGAGATTTTTCTTTTCCAGGCTCAGGACCAATTAGTAACAATATTGTGCTGAGCACTGAGCCTGCTTAACATTCTCTCCTTTCTGCCTGTCTCTCCCCCGTTTGTGCATTCTCTCTATATATAAAAGATTTTTTAAAAAGATTCAAATAATCTTATCCAATAAATCTTAGAAATATGTTTCAAACAGTGCATCTTGTGCAAAACAGGTATATAAAAAACACTTAAAACATTAAAATAAAAGCATATGATGTAGTATCTTAAAGCAAATGGTTCAATTTATAAAGCAACAATCAAAGACTTAGTGCTAGAACAAATGTTAAAGACCACATCCAAACCTCTCATTTTACAAGTGAAAAAATAAGGAGTTGGCAAAATTAAAGAATTTGTCCAGTCATTCTGTCATTAATGATATTCTTAGAGCCAAGCTCACAATAACAAATTTGCCAATTACTGTTCATTGATGTTTCCATGTACATTAGTATAATGTCATAAGGCGTATTATTTTAGCTAGTGATTTTTGATGACTGAAATAACATACAAAACCAAAGACATATCATAAAAAATTCTTAAAATAAAGTGTCTTAATTTACATTAATTGATGACTACACAAGAAAACTGTTAGCAGCTCTCAAAAGAGCATATAGAACTTCATAAAACATGTAATGTGATATTTCTGTCAAATAATTTCATAAAGCACATTAAAAAGGAAACAGGATTGGTGTCTAAGATAAAAGGATAAAATGATACTTTTATTTCAGCTACATTAGTTCCACAGTCTCTTAGAGGCTATTCAAAGAGTTGTAAGTTAAAAAAAAAAAAACAACAAAAACTCTATGAACTCATTGAGACTTACCTCCTGTCTTCCTCAGAGCAAATGATTAGCAGACTGCTCTGTGAACTTTTACAAAGAACCCTTTTCTCTCATTTCTATCCATCTAAAAGATGGATTCTTCCTCGATCCTAAATAACTCATCATCTCATTTCAAATTTTTGACAGTAATGAATTCATAGTATGAACAAACCTTTTAGTAATCTTTCCCTCTATTAATTTACTAAATAATTCAACTCACTTGAAATATTTGATAGTAATAAATTCTTAGCATGAATAAACTCTTTTTAACCTCTCCTTCTCAATTCTATTGGATGATCAATAAAATACCTTACTACCAAAAAATTCAAACTTCCACGACAAATAAAAACATTTACTACATAAAGTATGATTAGGAGATTTTTCTTTTCCCGGCTCAGGACCAATTAGTAACAATATTCATGGAGTACAGTCAAGTAACAATATTCAAATCTCCTAATAATAAGCACTCAGATCATTTAGAAAAATTTAATCCTTTTCCTAATGAGGCAACTTTGGCATCAGATCACACATAAGCTCAGCTGGCACTGTGATTCTGAAAGGGATGGACGTCCTGTCACAGACCCATGTAGTTTTCTTTTAACAATACTATCACCTTCTAGCTTATGTGTAAAATTCACAAAAACAGTTTCACATCTAGTATCTCAAATCCTCCTCAGGATAACATGGTGAGAAGTAGGGCATTTTCTAAAGGTCTATTATGCTGACAGTGGGATAGTTTAAAAAAAAAAAAAGGAAGAATGAATTCTATACTGCAAGAGTTTGCAGTCTGATGGGGAATACAAATAAACAATTTCTACAAAATGTACAAGAATAAGAAAATGGACAAGGAATTACAATTCCCAACCAGTACAAGGGCCCAACACCATCTTTCCAAGAATGGGGGTGGCAATGCCCCAAACAAGGCTTTGGTCAGGAGATCAGAGGAAGCAGGGTTTTGAAGGATGCATAGAAGTTCCCTGACGTAAATGTGAGATGGAGGAAAGGAGAAAAACACTTCCAGGTAGAGGGAATGACATGTACAAAATGGCTAGTGATGACATCATTCCCATTTTAAAGATGAGGAAGATAAGCTCAAAGGTAAGTGAGTTGCCTAAAGTCACATGAGTAATAATCAATGTGTGAAACAATACAGTACATGTCCTCTGATTTTAATCAGCTTTGTACAGAAAATACTAAGTGTTGACAAAGAATAACAGATAAAGACTAATTTTTATCTATTTACTCCTTCCCAAGAGATGGTCCAGGTCTGACAGAGCTCCTGAGGGGAGGGAGGAAATGACTGGAGAAGGAGATTTATTTAATGCTCTAACCAGTCTTGGGCGATAGGTGTTTTTATTATACCCATTATACACACAAGAATATAAAGGCACAAAAGGGTTAACAAAAGTTGGAAATTAAGATTCAAATTAAGACTAACCTGGACAAGCCTCTAAACTCAAGCACTTAACCAGATACCACCCTTCCTACTTTGCCAAAGAACCCTACATCATTTTTCATTTGGAGATACCAGGGAGACCAGATGAGCTCTGGGACATGCCACGGTTCCACAGATCTGGTTCTGTGCTGCACATCTCAGTATTCACACACAGTATTCTCTGCCCCTCCCTGTGTGTTTGGCTCTCTTATCAACCTGGTATCCCCAGAAGTAAACCCACGATCAAGGTGGCATGTGCTCTTTCATTAACATTCTGATTCTGATTACAAGCTGATTTTACTCGATGAGAAGTTAACAAAAAGTGTAACCAAAATGGAAGACATTGTGAAATAACAGCAAGATGCCTGAAAGTATAAAGAAGAAAGCTCCAGGGGCACGTGGGTGGGTAGCTCACCTGGTTAAGCATTAGACTCTTGATTTTGGCTCAGGTCAGTCATATCTCATGGTTAGTGGGATCGAGCCCTGAGTTGGGCTCCATGCTGACAACTCAGAGCTTTCTTGGGGGTCTCTCTCTCCCTCTCTCTCTCTCTGCTCCTGCCCCACTCACTCGTTCTCTATCTCAAAAAAATAAACTTTATAAAAAATAAACTTTAAAACACAAAAGCGAGAAAATAAATAAATTAAGAAGAAAGCTCCAATCCCCCTCTTTTGCTTGTGTGTAGGGTAATTTTGTGTTTTTTGGTGGGGTGCAATGCAACAGTGCTTCAGATATACTAAGCATACCTGCCACTCACTGCATGGCAGTTCATACCAAAGGATGGAGTCTGGACTACCTGAATTTCCTTTATCAAGGATTCATATGACAACTCCAGGACTTCCAACAATCACGCCTGCCTGTTGAATATTAAGGAAGCTGACCATTTGGGACTGCCATGGCGTCCAAGGGCACTAACATGACCTCAGGGAATTGGGGATCAGCACATAAGATAAAATATTACTAGCAAAACTGGATTTGCTAATGTCAGTTGACTGAAACTGACCACAAAATGGGTTTCCAATCTGTAGATCTGGTTATTTCACCTTGTGAAGGGTATGGAAAAGTTAACAAATGTTAGAATAAAACCCCTAAATGAAACTGTAGACTATTGTCTCCAGAACTTTAAAGACCTATAAATCAGGGCACCTGGAGGGCATAGTTGGTGAAGCATCTGACTCTTGATATTGGCTCAGGTCATGGTCTCACGATTCATGAGACTGAGCCCTGCATCCACCTCAATGCTGACAGAGCACAGCCTGCTTGGGATTCTCTCTCCCTGTCTCTCTGCCCCTCCCTATCTCTCTTAAAATAAATAACAATGAATCAACTTTTTAAAAAAAAAGGAAAAGAAAGATATATAAGCCAATTCATTCTCACTTTTTGTTGGAAGGATTTGGAGTTGAAGGGTCCTACCTAGGTCTAGGAAAAAGGATGTTCCTTTGACGCTCACTTTGAGCCCTATGGAGCTCTAATTCTCCAGATCAGAGGCTCTCAAACAGCAATCTGGAATCTGGCAGCACATCTCCTGTCTAGTGGGCACTATCAGCCTTTCCTCTGAAGTCTCCCAGTATGGTGAAAAGGAAAAGCTGGCATGGTTACCTACACCCTCAAGCTGCTTTGTATTTTCACTGTGAGATGTACTACCACCCCATCCCTGTGACTTTAGCACCTGCTAATGATTCCTCTAGCCACCCCCACCCCGCCCCCACACTGTAAAACCCACATGTCAGTTTCAGGGAAACACAAAACAGCATCTCTTTACAGGGTTCTGAAAGTCAACCAACTCTGGATTATACCAGCCTTTAAAAGAAGGGCAAAAATCGGAGAGGGAGGTGGGGAGAAGCTTCATATATAAGTATCCTAATACACTTTTTCTAAAAAACAGACACTCAGTGACCTGAGCCATACACCAAGCAATTCCAAAAGCAAGAAACTGACTAAGTTACAATATTTCCATATGGTTAAAGTGGTAATGTCACTCCAAGCTGATCAATCTTCAAATCTGGGTAGTGGGGTTGCTCTAAACCACAGACACAAAGCTGTAATTTTGTATTTGTAAGTCCAAGTTTCGCTCACAGCGATATCTCCTACCGTGATAGCTTTGCTATGGAGCAGGTGAAAGTGCAGGGCAGATAAGTCCTTCTGGAAACAGCCCAACCCTAGCTCTCAATTCCAAGAATTGTCTATGCAGTTCCATGGTATAACCTGCAGCTATGTAAATCAGTGAGGCTCCAATGGACAGTGCTTAGCACCAAGTGACACTGAAATGTAAAAGTGGTAAAATTTGGAAAATCAGATCAAGGGGGGAACTCTGGCCCATTTACAGTTTTCCCACATGTTAAAATTAGATGTATGTGAATATTAAGAATAAGACAATCTGAAATTTGGAAGGATTTTATACCCTAAAAAGTAATTTTAAAATTGGGAACTTCGATATAGACAAGATCTATTTCTCTGATGTCATTTTCTAGGTTTTAAGAACTGTACTCAAGATCTCAAGTTACCCAGGACTACTTCTGGGAACCAAAAGACGAGAAAATTTAACATGTCTGCCTCTGAAATTTAGTAAGATTCCAGTACTTGAAAAGAGGAGTAACTTGAAAAAAAGGGGAGAATCCAAGTTCAAATAATAACATTACTATCCAGGAAGAGGAAAACTTTACATCCCATGCAACAAAGAATATTGTTATTGTTCGATTTTCTTCTTACAATGTAAAAAGCACTCCTCAGAACTAAGGGTTATTTACATGAAACATGAAGCACGTTTCCAATCTGAGCATACTGAATAACAAAAATAAAGTTGATTTTTGACCAAAGCAAAAATAAGGTTTACTGACAGATCTTACAAATAGCAAAAAAAAATTAAAAAAAAAAAGGCGTTTCCTCTGAATAAGCTACTGTGAAAAAACTGGTAACCGACGCCAAAGAGTCACTTTTTAAAAATAAATGTCCAAATGACTGAATGCAAATGGTCTATAGTAACGCTCAGAGCCTCTAAGCAAAAATTTTGTATTAAGTCAACTAGTGTGGCTCGCTCACAAAAGTAACAATTAAATGCATGAGAAGGAAAGGAATTAAGTGGGTTAAGTGCGGGCTGGATGACTGTTTTGAGACCTGCTCACAGGAAGCCACTACATCCTGTCTTAAGTCCCTGTCAGTCACGCTGTCTCTCGATCCAAGTCCCCGCCACAGCGAGGTGGGGCGAGTACAGGTGTCTGGCCCGAGCCCCTCCCGGCGCGCTCATTCGCGAACACCCCGAGCGGCGGTCACCCGAGTCCCAGGGCGGCCTGTTTCCTCCAGCTCAGGGCGCCTTTTTCAACCTCGCAAAGGCTCCAGAGCCTAGGAAGCCAGCAGCCCCCTCCCCTCGGGCCAGCCCCACTTCCCCGCCCTCCTCCTCCTCCTTCTCCTTCTCCTCCGGCCGCGCCTCCCGTAATTACCGCTCGGCTCCCACCGCGGGGCCGCTCCCCAGCGCCCGCACCGCCCGGAGGCCTGCGTCCCTGGGCGGCCGGAAACTCCTTACGCCCCCGGCCCGCGCCCCCGGCTGGGGCGTCCCCAAGTCCAGGCCGCGCCTCAAAGCCGAGCCCCTCACGCCGGCGCCGCGCCGGGCGCCCCCCTCCTGGCGAATTCTCGGCTCTCCACTCCCTCCGGACAGGGGAAGCCCCAGCCCACGCCGCC
>NW_027528873.1:3907652-3932286 GCF_008692635.1 Crocuta crocuta | reverse complement strand
CGGGGCTGCTGCCGGCGCCCCCCCACGCCTACCCCGAACCCCGGCCGCTCAGGCGCGAACCGAACTTCTGGCTTGCCTGTTCTTTGCTCCACAAAAGCCCAGGCTTTAGGCAAGTGTGGCTCCTAGTTGTGGCTCTGAGCAGCTTTGAAACCCCACTGGGCGAAAACCCCGGCCCTCTCGAGATCCCCAAACCCCTCTGGGAATTAGGCTCGCCACCACGAGCGGACTTCCACAGCTGCTGAAGCTCAAGGGAACTCCCTGTGGAAAGAAAACAGAAAGGAATTTGACGGTTGTGAGGACCTCAAAATTACCTTCTTCATAAAGAGCCAAGAGGTGTATTCCCCCAATAACATCCACATGCCCCCTTACCCACAAGCCACACCGCCACACATATAAATCTTTGCTTTTAATTAAAAACACTGCTCTGCAAAAGCTGATTAAAAAAAAGACCATAGCCCCCAATTACAAAATGAGGGCAGCGTCAGAGATCCTCCCATAGAAAAATTCTGTAGCTTTTATCACCACTTTTGTGTTTTGGAAACAGAGCAAAGGGTCAGGTCCCATCCCTTTCCACCTCCCTGAATGGGCTTGCTAAAAAGTTGATTGACGTAGGACATTAGTAAATCTTTGACTAGTTAGCTTTATTTCAAGGGAACTCTTTACAGTGAGTAAACTGCATGAATAATACCCTGGTATGAGATGAGGAAGACGATTTCCTGGTCTTGAGGTTGTTAACTGCACTGCCCTAGGAAGAAAGAAACTGTGACTTAATAGGGCAGGGTAGTTCCTTTCTAGGGCAACAATAGGAATCATTCAGCCTGTCAACAAATATTTTTTGAGGGTCAGACATAATGATAGCCTCAGAGAGTCCCAGCCCTCCAGCCAATCAGTCTGGGAGAGACACAGAAAAGGACTAAGGGACTGGAGAAAAGAAGTAAGATGAGGAAACTGGAGGGTCAGGGAAGGCCTTCCTGGGAAATGCAGGGAGGNCGGGGGATGGTGAACTGGAGGTGAGGGAGGAGAGGCACAAATGTACCAAAGGGGTAGAAGTCATTTTTGCAAAGGATGGACAGCCAGGAAGAATGACCTTTAGTATGTATCTGTCACTGAGGGATATCCTGATTCTGCCAATATCTCTTCTCTCTCTTTCCTTTCCATTCCATTCCATTCATTGTGCTAGTTAAATACATCGTCACCTGAGTAGTGTCAACATGTTATAGGGTTTTTTTGTTCATTTTGTTTTGTTTTTAAAAAGGCATGAGCGGGGCTCCTGGGTGGCTCAGCCGGATGAGCGTCCGACTTTGGCTCAGGTCATGATTTCACTGTTCGTGGGTTCCAGCCCCGCGTCAGGCTCTGTGCTGACAGCTCAGAGCCTGGAGCCTGTTTCAGCTTATGGGGCAGACAGTCTTGGGTTGAAGCCTAGTTCTACCACTTTTACATGTGTGACATTGAGCAAATTACTCAACCTTTCTGAGCCTGTTTTTAACGGTAAAATGGGAATGCTCCACTTATTCTTCCTTCTTCAAAGGGTTACTGTCAGGATTAAATAATTATTAAGAGTATGTGTGTGAAGCATCTAGTGGAATTCTGGGCACGTAGTAGGATCAACTCAGTAAATGTTGCCTCATGCTCTTGACTGGAACTCTTATAATAGATCTTCCATCTCTCTCATTCCTCCTACACATACCACTTAAATTAATCTTCCTGAAGCATAAATTGGAGTTTGTCACTTGGGCTGCTCAAAAAAACATCAATGGCTTCATTCATCCCTTCAGCCAGCAAGCAAGCTACACTACAGGTCACAAAGAGTGCTATAAACAGCTAGAAAATAAAGTTCAGATTTCTCAGGCAGTTATTCAGGGGTGAAGTTGGACCCAGCCTACCTAACTCCCCTAACTCCTTGTATGTCTGGCCACACTGAGCCACTTTTCCCACCAGCCTGTTAGGAGTGACCCTCCTCAAGCCTTTCCAAATGCTGCCTCATTCATCTGTCTCTCTCACAGACAGAGGCTCTTGAAGGTTTTCTGCATAGCAGTATATATCTGTGTGCTTGTATATCTCTTCTTCTAGAATTGTTTCTAACTCCCTTAATCAATATCTGTTGAATGAATGAATTGAATCATATTAGTTCACTTATTTTTTCCACTCTGCAGACTTTAAGCTTTTCTGTTTTGAAAATTCTGTTTTCTATTTATTATTCATTATCATCCTACCTGTCCAAATGATTAAAACAGGAATGGGAAACTTTAATAGGAGCCCAGAAAGCTAGTGTTTAAAGGTTTGTTCCTTTCTTTAAAATATCAATATCTGGGGCGCCTGGGTGGCTTAGTCGGTTAAGCGTCCGACTTTTGCTTAGGTCATGATCTCGGGGTTCATGGGTTCGAGCCCCGCGTCGGGCTCTGTGCTGACTGCCAGCTCAGAGCCTGGAGCCTGTTTCAGTCTGTGACTCCCTCTCTCTCTGACCCTCCCCTGCTCACGCTGTCTCTCTCTCTCTCTCCTAGAAATAAAAAAAAAAAGAAAACATTTAATAAAAAAAATCAATATCTGAAAAAAGTAAAGTGAAATCTCCATATCTGTACCAGATTCTCCTCATTTCCCTGCTTTTACACTAGTGTAACTCCATGTCCATAACTTTATTGTTAAATTGTTACTAAAGGTATGAAAAACAATTTTACATGAAGTGAAACTCCATTTTTTTCCTCCAGTCTTCCTGCTGCAGATTTCAGAATTATCATACTGTTTCACTAAAACCCAGAAACTCCACTTTTCCTCCATCTGAAATCATTCCTAATTATTCTAATTCTGAGTAAACATTTGAGGACATTAACATTCTTTTACTGATACTGGCCTGCTTTGCAAAAATCTTTAGCAGAGTCAGTTTTCCTTTTTTTTTTTTTTGGCCACTTTATTTTTTTATTTTTATTTTTTATGTTTATCATTTATTTTTTTGAGAGAGAGAAAGAAGTAGAGTACGAGTGGGGAGGGGCAGAGAGAGAAGGAGACACAGAATCTGAAGCAGGCTCCAGGTACTGAGCCATCGGCACAGAGCTTGATGCAGGGATTGAACCCACGAATGGTGAGATCATGACCCAAGCCGAAGTTGTATGCTTAATTAACTGAGCCATCTAGGTGCCCTCAGTGTTTCCTTAATGTAAAATATTTGCGAAATAAATTTTGTAAAGACTAATAAGATTTATTCACAGTGCAATTACAAGAAGGCCATCCCATTTCCCTCTCTTTATTGCCCATACATTGTGTTTTAAATTCATCTAGAGTTCCTCTCATTTCTTCATGATGTTTTGTAACTGGAACAATATTGCATCATACACAAACTTGCACTTCACTTCCTTCCTCAAATTATTAATGAATGTGTTTAAAGGCCATCACTCCTACCTCTACCCCCTTCATTCTGATGAGCAACCATTCACTGCTATGTCTTTTCCTATTTCTTCACCAGCTTTTAACCCATTCAGTCATTTTCACCCATAAATTGGCTTGCTTCATGGTGGCTGAGGTAGGAAAACTCCATTGCTTCTTAATAAGAATATGTCCCGGAACTAGAAACTAATTTCAGAACTTGTCAGTTACACAGCATTGTTTTGAATCAGTGCCCACCAACCTATCACATGGCAATCTGAGGGTTACCTCCTGGTCCTAAGTTATTAATTACCTTCTTTCTGGTGAGTTGGGGAAGAAAAATGTGCTTGCTTTTAAATATTTAAATGTAATCATTCTCATAGGTCTGTACACTCATTAGGCCTAACTGTTTCCGGTGGACTGGTGGGAAGGCAAGATCTTTTGATCATTCATGACTTGATTTCCTCACTCCTCTCATTAGAGTGCTGTTTGTATATTAAGCATTACGCACTCAGTTGCACTGTGCCAGCAGCCTCTAAATCCAATCAGAACTTTAAAAAAAAAAAAAAGAAAGAAAGTTGGACAAGTGAAAGGTGAGGCAAGAACTTAAATATTCAGGGTCTTTTGCAAAATATTTAAAATATACCTTTAACATTTTATCTTAAGCCAAACAGGGCTATAACAAGGGTATGTCCAAAAATATGGACAAAGCTTTATCCTAAAGCCTCCAGCTCCTGCATTAAAAATATTTTCACATTTGCTCAGCTCCTAGAGGACAGTGAAGGCCTGAATTTTGGAGCATGGGACAGTCTATGCCTTTAGGACAATCTGACTCCAGACTCTCAGCCTCCCTCCTTTTGAACTTGGCATATCCACACAACCTCCACCTCATTTCTCCTGTCAATTTAGACTGATCAATCAGAGGGTCTGAGAAGCACTTGGAAGAGTTGGGCAATCACATACTAGTTTCATCTGCTACTCTGTACTTGAGAAATTTCTATATTTGTCTGGGCAGATTTGTCATTTCACTGTGGACCCTGGAGACATGTTCCACAGGGTTGGTAAGAATCAAGCTAGAGGACCTGAGGTCATGGCACAGCTGATTTTCATGCTCTGAAGATATAGTTACAGACTCCCATGACCAAGAACTCTCTCTCATACCTGACGGGTATACAGTGGTCAGTGAAGCAGGATGGGGCTGGACACCCACCTGGCTGTACTAATGGCAAGCTGGAGACCGATGTTACTGTTCAGTCCATGGGAGCCCACTGGGGTGGTGTTTGGGTAAATGATCCTTTTGTGTTCTTAACTCTGAGGAAGAAGAAAGGAAATTAGAAGGAACTAGAAAGTAGCCAGCTATAGAGCTGGTCCAAAGCCCCTTCCTGAATCAAACCTCAGGGTGGGGAAACATCAATGAAGAGAGAGACACAACAATGCAAGCCCAAGGGGACTTCTCGGAAAAGTATCTCCACCCTCTGACAAAACCCACGCGCCAGCCTCTTCATGTGGGTTGATATTGTTGTTGATGGTAGGTTTTACGGTTGTTATTCCTATTCTATAGATTCCTATTTTCTGAGATCAGATTCCTTCTGCAGGTCAGCCAGCTAGTAAACAGGACATTTGGGATTTGAACTGATGCAGTCTGGTCCAAAAGTCCAGTAAGACTTTTCTGCCCTCTTCGTGTTTCAGGCCAGAGTGGGGAGATGATAAAACCCACAGAACGGGTCTCCCAGACTCTTGCAGATGCTGCAAGGGGGTCTGATCTCTCATATCAGGATGCGAGGAGGCACCTATAGTACTGTCCTGTCCCACCGGGGAAGTGAGAAGGGAGAGGTTAACCTTGCACGAGAAAGAAATGAGCCTTAAAGGGGACTGGCTGGAGAAGGTTTTCAGCTCTTGGAAGGGAGTGGTCTAGAGACCCTCTCTCATTTCCTGAAGGGAGGATAGTCTAGGAACAAGCAGTACAAGCAATGATAAGTTGATAAGGCAGGAACCCTGAGCCTGGAACAGAAGGGCATCACACCTGCAGACAGCAGGGGAAGGATGCTCCCTCCAGGAGGGCTCTGGGTCCAGGGGACTCTCAGCCCCAGGGCTCATGAAGCCTCAGAAGCTGAATGATGAGCTGTTCCTGGGGAAAGGAGAGCGATGGCTGGGCTAGTAGATGTCTCCCTGGCAGGCAGGTGAGGCCTGCAAAGGCACCAGGGAGGGAAAGTGAAGGTTAGGTGGCCTGAACTGAGAAGGCAAATTTGCCAAGAGCTTACACTCCAGGAATGGAGGAGGAATGCTAACGCTTATTCAACAAAAAAAATACACTGAATTCTGGGATGCCTGGATGGCGGTTAAGTGTCTGACTCTTGGTTTTGGCTCAGGTCATGATCTCACTGTTTGTGAGATCAAGCGCCACACAGCTGGCTCTGTGCTGATAGCGCGGGGCCTGCTTAGGATTCTCTCTCTTCCTCTCTTTCTCTGCCCCTCTCCTGTTCTCTCTCTCTCTCAAAATAAATAAATAAACCAAAAAAAAAAAATACACTGAATCCCAATAATCACAAGTACCTACACCTAATTTGTAAGGTCCAAAAATGTATTCTTTTATTTTTTTAAGTTTTATTTATTTAAGTAATCTTTACACCCAACATGGAGCTTGAACTCATGACCCCAAGATCAAGAGTCACACGCTCCTCTGACTGAGCCATCCAGGCAACCCCCAAAATGTATTCTTTTAAAATGTAATTTTAGGCTATATATACCCTTTACCTAAGTGTCCAAATGTTACCATTTAAAAATATTTCACTTTGCCATCCTCTCTCTCTCTCTTTCTCTGTCTTTGAGAAGAGAATTAAGAATTGAGCATATGTGGCCCCTTTACTCCTAAAATAATTCAGTGTGTATTTCCTCAAAAAAAGAGTTCTTTATAAGAACTAGTGTAATTATCGGGGCACCTGGGTGGCTCAGTCGGTTAAG
Source organism: Crocuta crocuta (assembly GCF_008692635.1). NCBI lineage: Eukaryota > Metazoa > Chordata > Mammalia > Carnivora > Hyaenidae > Crocuta > Crocuta crocuta. The sequence goes on along the minus strand of NW_027528873.1, from coordinate 3,925,968 downwards.
CGTCCGACTTCGGCTCAGGTCATGATCTCACGGTTCGTGGGTTCGAGCCCCGTGTCGGGCTCTGTGCTGACAGCTCGGAGCCTGGAGTCTGTTTCAGATTCTGTGTCTTCCCTCTCTCTCTGCTCTCCTCTGCTCACACTGTCTCTCTCTCTCTCTCTCTCTCAGAAATAAATGAAACCTTAAAAAAAAAAGAACTAGTGTAATTATCAAACTTAGGAAATTAACATTAAAGCAATATGTTAGCTAATCTATATCCTTTTATTCAAATTTCACCAATTGTCCCAATAATGATCTTTATTGGACTCAGCATCCATGCCTTTACTCTCCTTTTCAGCTGGAACAGCTCTTCAGTTTTTCCTAGTCTTTCACAAGCTTATTATTTTTGAACTGTGCAGGCCAGTTATATTGCAGAATGTTCCTCAGTTTGTATTATGTACTTTGGGCAGGACTAACTACATAAGCAATGCTCAGTTCTTTTCAGTACATCTTTATCAGGAAGCTCATGTGACCGTCTATCTCATTACTGGTGATATTAATTTTGATTCCTTGGTTAGCATGGTATCTGCCAGATTTGTCCTCTGTAAAGTCACGGTGTTCCCACATCATTAATAAGTATCTTGTGGGGTGATACTTGAGATTTTTAAAAGCGAACTGACTTTTCTCCCCGCGTGTGCTCCTCCCTCCATATTGTACCTGGATGAGCTGCAATTTCACCTACTCCCCAGCAACTGCCCAAGTGAGACTGGGGAGTCATTACTCTTTCGTCTTCCTTGCCTTTCATGTTCAGTAACTAAATCCTGTAGACTCTGGCCATTTAATGTCTTTCAGATGGATCTTCTTCCCTATTTCCACTGCCACTCTTAGCTTCTTAGCACCCTTCCCTCGCATTGCTAAGAGACACCTAAGTAGGCTGTCTACTTCCTGTCTATTCCTCTCCCCCCCACTCTCTGCTTTGCCACTGGAGTTGTCTTTCAAGAATGCAAATCAGCATTTTCTTACCTAAAAACCTTTAATGAAGAAGTTGCAAAGTGGAGGTTTCCTGGCACTGATGAGGACCACATGACACATGTGCTACAATTCTGTGGGTAGCCTGAGCTGCTATAATAACAAATACCAAAGACTGGGTGGCTTAAATTTAGTTTCTCACAGCTCTGGAGGCTAGAAGTCCAAGATCAAGGTTCTGGTCGATTCAGTTTCTGGTCAGAGCTCTCTTCCTGGCTTTCAGATGGTTATTCTTGCTATGTCCTCACATGACCTTTCTTTGATGTGTTCACGTGGAGAGAGAGATGAACTCTCTGGTATTTCTTTTTTTTTTTAATGCCTTTTTTAATGTTTTTTTTTTTTTTTATATTTGAGAGAGACAGAGACACAGCGCAAGCGGGGGTGGGGCATAGAGATGGAGACAGAATCTGAAGCAGGCTCCAGGCTCCCACTGTCAGCACAGAGCCCTAAGTGGGGCTTGAACTCATGAGCAGTGAGATCATCACCTGAGCTGAGGTCAGACGTTCCACCAACTGAGCCACCTAGATGCCCCTCTGGTATTTCTTCTTATAAAGACACTATAATGATCAGGGCCCCTCTCTTATAATCTCATTTAACCTTAATTATTTCCTTTAAGGCCCTGTCTTCAAGTATAGCCACGTTGGGGAGTTTAGGGCTTCAACATAAGAATGGGAGGGACACAGGGACACCTGGGTGGCTCAGTTGGTTAAGTGTCTGACATCGGCTCAGGTCATGATCTCACAGTTCTTGAGCTTGAGCCCTGCATTGAGCTCTGTGCTGACAGCTGGAACCTGGAACCTGCTTTGGATTCTGTGTCTCCCTCTCTCTCTGTCTATTCCCCACTCATGTGGGCGTGTGCGTGCGCACACACACACACTCTCTCTCTCCCTCTCTCAAAAATAAATAAACTTAAAAAAAAAAGAATGGGCGGGGCATGTTCAGTCTAGAATAAGCTCCCTTTCTCATACCCATTGCACATGCTGCCGATCAATCACAGCACTCTTTCCTACTGAATTTGAATGAGCCTCAGAACATTGTGTCCATTTTTCTCAAGGTCAAAGTCTCTCTGGAAACTAGGATGCATACATTTGACACAGTTTCCCCCAGGGAGCTACAGCCATAAGAGACTTAAATTCAGAGGAGAGAAATAGAAGGAAGAAGATATTGCTGGTGAAGGTGGCAAGGCATAGCAGAAAGACCTCAGGTGGTAAAGGTAGAGGCCCCAGCCACCATCTCCTGTGTAATGCAGTACCTGTGCACACTGACCCAATGTGTAACTTGGATGTTGTTCTTGGACAAAAAAAAAACAGTTCAAACTTGACTCTTTGACCCTCCAAGAGATTCTTAGTTACCTACTACCATTTTTTAAAGTTTATTTATTTATTTTGAGAGAGAGTGAGCATAAGTAGAGGAGGGACAGAAACAGAAGGAGAGAGAGAGAATCCCAAGCAGGCTCCACACTGTCAGTGCAGAAACCAATGTGGGGCTTGAACTCACGAACCCGTGAGATCATGACCTGCGCTGAAATAGAGTTGAACGCTTAACTGACTGAGCCACCCAGCTGCCCTCAGCTACTCAGTACCTTTAATGCATTTCTTTCCTGCTTAAACCAGCTAGGATGCGTTCTGTCACAGATGCAACAGATACATTCCTCCACTTTATGGGCTGATATGCTGAACTTTATGCAGTTTCCTAAATGTGCCAGGTGGTTCATTGCAGATCTGCTGTACTCCAACTTCTCCTTTTGTCTAAGGTTCCCGCCTCCACTCTCTCCCCCATCATACCAGTTAGGGGGCTTTGGGCTGCAAGTAACAAAAAAATACTGTCAGAAAATGACTTAAACAACTACAGTTTATTTTGTAAATTAAAAAAGACGTCCTTATGGGTGTTAAAAATTAAACATAGAATTACTACATGATCCAGCAATCCCCTTCTGGATATACACCCAAAAGAATTGAAAGCGGTGTCCTGAAGAGATTTGTATGCATGTGTTCATAGCAGCATTATTCACAACAGTCAAAATGTGGAACAAACCCAAATGTCTATTACAGATGAGTGGATAAGTAAAATATGGTATATCCATATAATGGAATATTATTCAGCTTTACAAAGAAGGTAATCCTGACATGATACATTGTAGCTGAACTCTGATGATACTATGCTAAGTGAAATAAGCCAGTCACAAAATGACAAATACCATATGATTTTATAAAGTGCCTAGAGAGTCTAAGATTCTCACAGACTGGACAACATTTTATTTGTCTTTGACTCTGTAGTGCACGTAAAACACAGAAGAACATAGAAGGCACTTACTAAATGTTTGATGAATGATGAATGAATGGATGAATGAATGAGTGAATGAATGAGTGAATGAGCAAATGAATGAGAGATGGCCTATTCAGAAAAGCTGCTAATAAATGAGCTAAGAATTCTGAATCTAAAACCCACAAGGGAAACCAGAATAGACCACATAACCATACTGGGCTGAGCCTGGGCTTTGTAGAATACTTAGCTGCAGAGAAAAGGCAACGTCTCAAAAGTCAGATGAGGAAGGAGGAAGGGAAGGAGGCAGGGTGCGGGGGTGTGCAATCCTCCCCCTGAGTTGGGGCTGTATATGCAACAAGCAGCTCATTTTGGGCAGAGAAAGCCAGGAGAGCAGAAGTTCATAGGTCGAGAACTATTGTCTAGTAGTGGGCTAGATAGAAACCTCTTCAATTTTCTTTCAAGTTGTAGGTGCAACAAAACTTTGATTTCAAAGTTGCAAGTTGTTTCCATTTTTGCTATTGTGATCTAATTTCCAGGCAGCCAGATCAGCCTGCAGCTACACATGAGGTCCTATTTACATCATTAACTCAAAGTTCTGGTCTTGCCTCCGTCTTCCACTTGCCCAAATAATCCAACCTCTCCCCAATTACTTATTTCCAAGAGTGCCCAAGGGATCAGTTAGACTCACCATTGGTAGAGTGGGGGGTTCTGGGTTTGTTATGTCTTTCCTTTCCTGCTCCAGCTCCCCTTTGTCACTGTGTCTACCCAGGAAGTAGCTTGAGGGACTTTCGCCACTTTATGGTGCCTGCTGTGAAAATGTCGAGGCCCAAGCCAAGAACATTGTCCTTCAGGGCTCACAAAATGTTTCAAGTGGTCAGCAAATCTGGTAAGAACGGCCACCTCTCCAGCTAGGCCCCAGAGTAGCACTGCTTGGGCTCAGAATCTCTCATTAAATCAATTTTAGCCCTAGTTCTCATCTCTTTCCTTTGGGCCTCCACCTAGTCTAAGATGCCAGGTTATAAACAGGAGACTTTCAACAGATACTCTCCATTTCCTTCTCCTTTGCTGCCTCCACTATGGAGGTCAGTAAAGCTAAGTACTGGCCACCCTGGCAGTTAGGGTTGGTTTTATGACCCAATGAGACATGAGAGGGAGTCCTCTTTGTGCTTCCAGAGCAGTTTTATTTTTCTTGGTGGAAGAATAGAGGAGCCTGTTGTCACACCTTCTCCCTGTGCCTCCCCCACCCAACCTTCTTTCATTGAACATGGATACAACACCTAGAAATGCAACAGCTGTCTTGTGACTATGACAAAAAGACCAAGTGAATTCTGTCCCTGAAACCTTTGAGTCTCTGCACCCCCTTTGAATTTCATTCCTCCAGGCTTCTGGTGAGAGAGAGAGAGAAAAAAAAATAGATGCATATTTGTTTATGGTACCATTTGTCATTTAGTGAAGCCCAAAGCACGATCCTAGCTGTTACAAGTTTGACTTCTGCACGTTATGTGATGACGCTATCTCTTATAGTCAAAGTTGTTTATTCGTAAGTCATCTGATGGACACCGCTCACTGCTTGGTGGCCCTGCACGCCATTTGCTGCTACTGGGGGAAGGAGTCAGGTCTCCACCAAAGTGGTGGGGGTATCTAAAGGCAGTTATTTAGGTGGCATTTTTGCTAGGATCAGGCCTGGTGGCAATCTCCCTCTGGCACTGTGTCCTGTCTCTTGAGTTCTTGATATGGCCCTACAGAAAAATGTAGTGCTTAAGGACAGCCCAGCTCTGTATTCCAACCCTCACAGTGTGGACCCCAGTGGAAAGGCAGATACCTGAATTATCCTCCCAAGGTCAAAGGTGTTGACAGCCTTCTCCTAGGCCACTGCTTCTCATCTTCAATTTAAAATTGACTGAGATCAGGAGCGCCTGGGTATCTCATTGGGTTAAGCGTCTGACTTGGGCTCAGGTCATGATCTCATGGTTCATGACTTCGAGCCCTATGTCAGGCTCTGTGCTGACAGCTCAGACCCTGGAAACTGCTTCAGATTCTTTGTCTCCCTCTCTCTCTGCCCCTCCCCTACTTGTTCTCTGTATTTCTCTCTCTCTCTCTCTCTCAAAAATAAATAAACATAAAAAAAAAATAAAATAGAGATCAGGAATGTAATGAGAGAATGAAGTCCTCTCCCCTTAAAACCTTTATAAGGATAACATTTTTGTTGTTGCAAACTGTATTATGTAGTTCTCAAGACTTTGGCATTTATTTCATAAAACTGCTTATTCAATAGAACTGAATCCCAGGGAAAAGACATGGATATATTCAGCCACAAAAGAAATAGGAATTTTGATAAGCTGGTGACTTATTTGAAATAATTGAGTCGAAATGGTCACTAAAATGTAAGCGCTCTAGTTTTCTGTGTTATTGGTATAAGCCACGTAAGGTCATCCTTATGAGGGCGCTCTAGGGCTGTCTGTGTAGAGATGGAGGAAGGACTGATGGAGAGGGGGTGAGGAAGAGTGGAATCAAAATCTGAAGGCATTTAATACTGCATTTGAATAGAGGGTCAGATATACTACTGTCCCTTAACACCCTTACCCCAAATAATCCTTCTTAGTAGATGCCTTATCTGCAACCACACAAAACAAATACTTTAGTGAAATTGCTGGCGGGGAGGGGGGTTGGTGGCCCCTCTGAGGATCCTCTAATAGCGAGCAAAAGATGGAGAGAAGCAATAGTTGCTCCTACTGATCACACCTTAAATGTAATAGCTGTTTTGTCTGGTGTGCTAGTTTTGTGTATTTTATGTTGAGAATAAAAATATGTATTAGGCTTTTCATGAATTTTCTGGAAACCTCCAAATATTAAACTTTATTTCTCTATAGAGTCTGGAATTCTCCAATAGGAACTCTCCTAACTTAAAGGTTTTTAGGAACCCAAAAATCTATGATTTGGATAGTATTACTGTATGTATTTAGTGCTGTTTAAGAATTAATATCACAGGGGCACCTGACTGGCTTAGTTGGTAGAGTGTGCAACTCTTGATCTCAGGGTCAAGTTCGAGCCCCACATTGGGTGTAGAGATTATAAAAAAAAGTAAAGTTAAAAAAATTAATATTTCAAGCTTGATAAAATGTTTAAAGTGAAAAAACTGGGGCACCTGGGTGGCTTAGTTGGTTCAGGGTCCAACTTCAGCTCAGGTCATGGTCTCGTGGTCTGTGAGTTTGAGCCCCATGTCGGGAGCCTGCTTCAGATTCTGTGTCTCCCCCTCTCTCTGTCCCTTCCCTGTTCACACCTCTCTCTCTCTCTCTCAAAAGTAAACAAACATTAAAAAATTTTTANTGAGTTTGAGCCCCATGTCGGGAGCCTGCTTCAGATTCTGTGTCTCCCCCTCTCTCTGTCCCTTCCCTGTTCACACCTCTCTCTCTCAAAAGTAAACAAACATTAAAAAATTTTTTAAAAAATTAAAAAAAATAATATGAAAAAAGCTGTCTTTCATGTAGTGTTTGGGAAGAGAAGATATAAGGAGACAACAGCCCCTTTCCTCCATTTTTCTATATCAGGTCTTCTCAACTGTGGCACTATTGACATTTTGACTAGGATAATTCTCTGCTCTTGGGGACTGCCCTATGCACTGTAGGATGTTTAGCATCATTTCTGGCCAACAGCATCTCCTGGTTTTGCTAACCAAAGCTGTCTCCAGACATTGCTGAGCGGCCTCTGGGAGGCATGCTTACCCCCCGTTGAAAGCCCTGCTCTGTATGAATACATCTCCTGTAAAAGGGCAGGGTTGTGTGCTTGTAAACCTGTGCAAAACTGCGACCATGGGGTTCATGAGTAGGTGGGGCTCAAAAAAGCAAAGTCCTGATAGGAATTCTACTTTCTAAAAATTTTTTTTATTTATTTTGAGACGTGGGGGGTGAGGGCAGAGAGAGGGAGAGAGAATCTCAAGCAGCTCCACACTATCAGCGCAGTGCCCAACGTGGGACTTCATCTCACAATCCATGAGATCACGACCTGAGCTGAAATCAAGAGTCAGACGCTTAACTGACTGAGCCACCCAGGTGCCCCAGGAATTCTACTCTTAAATCTCAAGGAATATGAATAGGATCCAAGCATGTAATCCAGAGCAGCTATTGCCAAAATACCTTTCCTCTGTCATAGCCAACAATTCCATTCCTTACCCTCTCCCCCCAAATAGTGTGCTCTCCCCCCCACCCATTCTCTCCCTCCTTCTCCCTCTCCTACATGATGCATCTGAACACACTCATGCCCCCTGCCCTCCATTGCCTCTTAGATTCTTTCTCCTTGCGACCTACCCGTGTGGCTTATACCACTTCCCTCCCTCTCCCACCCCCCTGGCTCTGCAGTGGAAGTCCCAAAGATCTGGTGTGGACCCCGCAAGCTCTTCTCCACAGTTGGGTGTGGGTGGATGGGAGGAACTGAGCAGCTAAGCGGCACCACATTTAGCAACGGGGAGGAGGACGGGGAAAAGCTGGCGACGCTCCTGTGTGTGAAGGGTTGCAGATTTTTTCACCCTCCTCACAAATGCACAAGAGAAGATGCGGCATTTTCATGTCTCTAAAATAGTTTTTGTCTTTCTGATAAGCCTCTAACCACTGAAGGGAGAGAAAAATGTTCCGGCACACAATTTAAACAGACATTTTAATAAATAGTCCATCTCTGGAGGTGAAACATGCTTAGTCTCTTAGGTATCCATCTGCATCCTCCTCTTCTGTCTCTTCGAGATGGTGTCTGGGGTTTCGGTGGAGTTGTGGCTAACAGACCCTGCAGGGACAGAGAAAAGACAGGACCCTCGGGCGCACGCGGAATCTTGTGCCTCTTTGCTGATTTCTGCTGTGGGTGGGTGGTCTGGACGCTTCCTGGGTTGTATCAGATCCACCCCTGGGAGTTCTGTGAGCTTGCTGAGGCTGTCACTACAGTACCTAAGGTCTGGTCCTGCCTGCCTTGGAAGGCCTGCTTCTGCTCCCTGATGACTCAGTCTCTGCTCTGGCTGCTGCTACAGACCCCACATCCTCCATCTGGCTCTTGCCTAGGGTGTCCACCCCCAGGCTCACTGCTGATTCACCTTTTCCTTGGCCTATGTGTGGAGGCCTGCTGGCTCTCGACTCAGCTACTTTCCAGGCCTCTTCTCTGGAACAGATGGGTATTCCTTGGTCTAATTTATCCCATATTGGTCCTGGAGGCAGCCCAGGAAATCATATTTTGCTTCTCTCCCAGCGGAATCATGCTATGCTGTTGAGTTACACCTTGAGGTAGCCACTCCCGGGGTGATGCCAACCAACCGTCAAGGCCAAGTACCCTCAGAGTCCCAAAGACGAAGTCTTCAAAAACCCCTAGCCTTTCCCCCACCCACCTCACAAAACTTGCTTGGGGGGGAACCAAGAGAAGAGAGATTAGGCTCACCTCTGAGGCCTATGCTACCTCTCTTCCCCTTTTTTCCTAGATAGTCCACTAGAATTGATAGGGTGGGCATTCCTCTTTCTCTTCCTGTTTACTCTAGAACTTCCCTACCTAAGAACTCTATGATCAAGATGCCTTTTGATATGTTAACAAAAGAGAGAAGAGAATATAGAATATCTTTTCTCTTTTACAAAGTCTAGCTTTTAAGAGAAACTGGCTGAAAAATTCAAAAATCTTATTTGGAAACAGACACCTAACTTTTTCTTTCTTTTATTCTCTTTTTCTTTCTATTCCTCCTATAACATGCCTAGCTTCCCTGAACAGCTGGAAATCTCTGAAAGTATGGGGGTGGAGGGAGGCCAGCATAAGGAAATATAAAAGAAAACAGTATGTTTGGCTATTTCAAAACTATATTATCACCATTTTATACATTGATAATTTTTTCATGCCACATGTCATATTCTAATGTGGTTATTCCACTGAGGCCTGCAAGGCTGAGACCGCGGCCCTGTGGGTAGACCGCATCTGTCCAGTGAATGGCCGGAAGAAGACGTAGGTTCTCAGACAGGAAACCAGACTCTGAGGGCAAATCTTAACAGAGAGGAGAAAGGGCTCTTTGCTATCCTTGAACTCACAGGGACCTCAGGACAAGGACGCTCCTCCCATTTTCTCTCAAATGGGGTCAGGCCAGGACTTGCAAAGGGAGACTTCTTTGTAGGGCTGAGCTTCTCTGACCCTATAATTTGAAAGTTTGGTGTGCTAACTAACATGTTTTTAATGGGAGGGCCAACATACGGTTATCAACTTTTTATTCTGCAAAGCAAAATGTTAGAAACAAGCCACTGTTTATATCACCAATATTTATTTTTATTTTTTATTTATTTTTAAATGTTTATTTATTTTTGAGAGAAACTGCGAGAGACAGTGTGAGAAAGGGAGGGGCAGAGAAAGAGAGGGAGACACAGAATCCGAAGCCAGCTCCAGGTTCTGAGCCCGAGGGAGATCATGACCTGAGCCAAAACTGGATGCTTAACTGACTGAGCCACCCCGGAGCCCCATTAATGTTTTTTTTTAAAGGACTTTTAACACCCAAAAAGTTGGTGATTTTGTTTTAAGGAAGGCATCATTTATTGACAAGAGAGAAAGCTACTTCAGATACCTGGAATGGCATGGGGAAAAGGCACTGAACAGAGACAGGAAAGGGAAACAGGCAGTGTCTAGTCCAGAGGTGGTAATTATACTTCTTTGCCGACAGGATTTGCACAGGGACCACCAGGGAGCAGGATTGAAAGGAAGTCAGACCATGTCATGGAGAACCCTGAGTGACAGAGTGAGAAACTAGAACATCAGCTTTGAGAGAGCTAGAGTTTCTGACTGTTTCATGAGAAGGGAATTGCCAGGAAGAACACCATATTTGGGAAACTGAAGCTAAAGGTTTTGTGCAGCCTCTGACTAAATGACTGCATTTTGAGGGAGAGGGGCTAGACGAAGGGAAGGCATTTTGGAGAGAAAGGATGGAACCCATCCCAGGCTTTGGCTGAAGTGTAACACTTCACGAGAGATGAACGGGGCACCTTCCCTCTGTTGGTTATTTTTTCTGTTGGGTGCCACGGCAGGGCTGATTTTAAAGGGTGCCACAGATACTTCTAATAACTTAATAGATATGCACAGGGTAGGTTTTAACATTTTAGACAATTCCTGTCTTATTCTGTACAGAGCTTAGTTCCTACTGATGCTCTCTTTCTGCCTTGGTTCATCCTAATATCTGATATGCCTTGCACTTTTCCTTTGGATCACTTACCATAGCCAATAATCATTTCATTAATGTCAGCATTTCAGTAATGTTTGTTTCCTCTACAAAACCGTAACGTCCCTAAGAACAAGGTCCATGTATCTCCTTCACTATTGTACCTCAGCCCCAAGCATGAGGCCCAATTTATGACAGGTACTCAATAAATATTTACTGACTGAGTAAATGAGCAAATGAATAAATGAATTTACCTCTAGGAAGAATGACTGGAATCATTCTCATCAAGTTCACTTTACTAAGTGCCTTTCTGTGTGGGCTCCTGGATTACGTTTTGTGACAGAGTGAGGTTCTTGAAGGCCGCAATCAAACACAGACGAATAATGGATCCAGAGATCCCTGCTACAGGAAGTGGTCTTGGTGGTTCCCGGCAGCCTTCTTTCCCCAGATAGTCTTCCTGAGTCAGGGTGCTGGTGTGGCGCCACCTGTTGGGTAAAACAGAAAATCCAGATTTTTACACAATCCCTTCCCTCTTTACAAATAAACATATTGTTGTCCTTTCTAACTTTTGCTGATCCAGGATCTTTCCTGGAATTTTACAATTTTCTGAAAATTTTAAAGTTTATTTTTGAGAGAGAGAAAGAGAGGGAGAGGGAGAGAGGGAGGGAGGGAGAGAGAGAGAGAGAACGAGAGAGAACGGGTGGGGAAGGGGCAAAGAGAGAGGGAGACAGAGAATCTGAAGGTGGCTCTGTGGCGCAGAGCCTGATGTGGGGCTCAAACCCATGAACCATGAGATCATGACCTGAGCTGAAGTTGGATGCTTAACCAAATGAAGCCACCCAGGCACCACCCCTCTCATTTCTTGCATTTTTAAATTTGATTTAATTTCATCAGCTAAACTTACTATTTTCTTACCTTTTATCTATTAAATTATGGCTTTATTTAATGCCATTGTCTACACTTCAGATAAGTGAATCTTCTCTATTAAATTGTAGTCCAATATCTGTTACATGAGTGTAGTCAGGGAACAGAACAATTAATAAAATTACCTCGCGTGTTCTGCATGAGTCACTTGCAGACACAGATATTTGTGATAGAAATACATTCTATAATGATGGTGTGGTGACACTTTGATCAATAAAAGATTATAGAAAAGAAACTTCAAGAACATGAAGTTCCTTAGCCATTATTGTAAACATCTGTTATCATGCTGGAAAATCATGAACAGAATGGTTAACAGAATCCTGGCCGAATATGTTACCAATTATGTTTCATAGGGACATATATATTTTTAAACATTATGTCAAACACATACGCACACCTTGGCCTATTCATCCATTCTAGGAGAAATTCTTGTTGACTTCGTGATGTTGAGTTCCCTGATTTCTTGTGAGTGGTTTTATTATGACAGTGTTAAGATGGAATTGTTGGCTTGCTTATCTCTACTTCTGGAGAGATTTAAAAAATCTTTTTTATTTTTGTATTTTATTATTGTTTGTTAATGTTTATTTATTTTTGAGAGCAAGAGAGAGACAGAGTGCAAGGAGGGGAGGAGCAGAGAGAGAGGGAGACACAGAATCTGAAGCAGGCTCCAGACTCTGAGATGCCAGCAGAAAGCCCAAACAGGGCTTGAACTCACGAAATATGAGATCATGACCCAAGCTGAAGTCAGATGTTCAACCAACTTGAGCCACCCAGGTGCCCCAACCAAACTCTTTTTTAAAAGTCTGTGTTTTGGTATTTGGTATGTAGTCTTTATTTCCTTTTCTGTCTCCTGATCCCATGTCAGAAGTAGAACCTCCCCATGATACTTTTATTTGGACAGGTGGGAAGAGGAGCATGGTTTCTTCTTACTGACTCTAGGAAATATTTATATACAGCAGATAATGAACCATTTGTGTGTATATGTGATGTGCTGATATCTTCTCCTAGTCTGTCTGAGTGTGTGTGTGTGTAGTCTTGTTTGTAGGATTTTCATTACATAGAAACTGTCAATATTTACGGATTCATAATCAATCTTTTCCTTTGAGATAATTGTTGTCATTGTTTTTGTGCTCAAAGTATCTTTTTTCTTTAAAGATCTGATATAGGTGGACTTGGTTTTTATTTTGTCTAATTTTATTTTTTCCATTGCACTCTTTAATTCATTTGAAATTTACTTTAGCGTATGGTTGAAAGCAAACTTCACATATTTCCCCCCAATAGGCAATAATCTCAACACCATTTGTTTAATAGACCATTTACTTTTCACTGTTTTGTATTCCTTATTTTATTATAAACTACATAATCCTATATGTAATTACCAATTTTATGACTTTCATTTCTGTTCCCTTAATCGGCCTGTCAATTACTATGCTAATACCACACGTATCTGACCACAAAAACTATTTAATAACTTTTAACATATAAGTCTTCCTCATTGCTAATTGCTTTCGGAATTTTTCTCATCTTTTCTTGTTTGCTTTTTCTTCAGGATGAACTATTAGAATCACCTGTCATTTCTCAAAATGCAATGAATAGAATTTTGGTTTTTTTTTAAATATATATATATTTTTTAATTTATTTCTAGGAAAGAGAGAGAGACAGCGTGAGCAGGGGAGGGTCAGAGAGAGAGGGAGACACAGACTCCGAAATTGGCTCCAGGCTCTGAGCTGGCAGTCAGCACAGAGCGCAACGCGGGGCTCGAACCCACGAACCGCGAGATCATGACCCAAGCGAAAGTCGGACGCTTAACCGACTAAGCCACCCAGGCGCCCCCAATGAATAGAATTTTGATTTACCCCTTACATCTTATTCAACAAGTATGAATGTATGTATGTCTGTCTGTATTTTTAAAAGATGCTATTTATTAAGTAATCTCTACACCCAATGTGGGTCATGAACTTACAACCTCAAGATAAAGAGCCACATGCTTTACTGACTGAGCCAGCCAGTCACCCCTCAATAAGTATTTATTAATAATTTATATAAAGGAGCTAATCAATGTTGACAAAATAATAATGGCAGTAGCATTTGTAAGTCTTTATTTCCTTGCATTTGCAAAGCGCTGTAAATGTACTAGGGTCACCTGGGTGGCTCATTTGGTTAAGTGTCTGGTCTGACTCTTGATTTTGGCTCAGCTCATGATCTCACCATCCTGAGACAGAGCCCATCATCAGGGTCCCATGCCCTGCTTAAGATTCCCTCTCTTCCTCGGCCTCTCCCCCACATGCTCCTCACCCTCTCTCTCTCTCTCTCTCTCTCAAAAAAAAAAAAAATTATTGTTCATCAAGAAGTTTCAGAATACTTGAAAAGAAGATAATTAAGGCAGGTGTAGAGAGGGGGGAAATCTTGTCCATGTAAACCCAGGGGGGAACAGGCTGGTTGATTATAAATAGGATTCAGAATCTCTTTAATTCAAATCAGAAAATTGAAGTTCTATAAGAGGTCAAGGCAGAAATTGGGGAAAGGACTCATGGGCTGAGAAAGTCACACACTCTAAGAGGAGATTCAAGTATGAGAAGGTGATGGGTTAACATCTCAGTGGAGGGCACCCTGGGCCCTGGGGTCATGTTCCATGGATTTGAGATAGCAGCTGTGTAACTGGGTTGCATACACTGTCTTTATAGGAAGATAGGGAAAAAAGTTTGGGCATGATAAAGTAAATCAACCACGCCATTAAACGCTAGAGTTAAATATAAGTTGTATGACCATCATTATAATTTGTGTTTCTTATTTATTCTATTGGTTAAATTAAGAGATTTTAATTAGTAACTAATATGATATAATTAAATTTGTAAACAGAATTTGTTAAGTGAATTTGATTTCTTACATCAATAGACTTTTTTTTACATTTATTTATTTTTGAGAGAAAGAGCACGAGAGAGTGCAAGTTGGGGAGAGGCAGAGAGAGAGAGAGAGGGAGACAGATGATCCAAAACAGGCTTGGTACCATCAGCATAGAGCTCGAACTCATGAACCGTGACATCATAACCTGAACCGAAGTCAGGCACTCAATGATTGAGCCACCCAGGTGCCATAACATCAATAAGTTTTATTTGATGTATTTATTACTTTTTGATGGATTTAGCAAGATTTTTTCCTAGTTAATATCTTTTAAAATTTTTTAAAGTTTTATTTTAATTCCAGTTAGTTAACATACAGTGTCATTTCATCTCAGGTGTGTAATATAGTGATTCAACACTTCCATACAACAGCTGGTGCTCAGCACAAGTGTGTGCACTCCTTAGTCCCCATCACCTGCTTCACCCATTCTCCCACCAACCTCCCCTCTGGTAACCATCAGTTTGTTCTCTAAGTTAACAGTTTGTTTCTTGGTTTGCTCTCTCTCTTTGTCCTTGTTTTTTTTTTTTTTTTGTTTGTTTGTTTCTTTTTTAGTTTGTTTCTTAAATTCAACATATGAATGGAATCATATGGTATTTGTCTTTTCTGACTTACTTCGCTTAGCATTATGCTCTCTAGCTCCATCCATGCCATTGCAAATGGCAATACTTCATTCTTTTTTAAAGAATTTCTTTTAGAGAATAAGCAGGGGAGAGGGGCAAAGGAAGAGAGAGAATCTTCAGCAGTCCCCATGCTTAGCACAGAGCCTGACAAGGGGCTTGATTCCATGACCCTAGGATCATGCCCTGAGTCAAAATCAAGATTTGGATGTTCAACCAAAAGAGCCACCCAGGCACCCCAACACGCCATTCTTTTTTATGGCTGAATAATATTCCACTGTATATATCTACCACATCTTTATCCAGTCATCAATTGATGGACACTTGGAATGCCTCCATTTCTTGGCTATTGTAAATAATGCTGCTATAAACACAGGGGTGCATGTATCCCTTTGAATTAGTGTTTTTTGGGGCACCTGAGTGGCTCAGTTGGTTAAGCATCTGACACTACATTTAGGCTCAGGTCATGACCTCACAATTTGTGAGATGGAGCCATGCATTGGGCTCTGTGCTGACAGCATGGATCCTGCTTAGGATTTTCTTTCTCTCCCTCTCTCTCTGCCCCTTCCCACTCTCTTTAAAAATAAATAAATGAACATTTGAAAGTATTTTGTATTTTTTGGGTAAACACACAATAGTGCAATTGCATAAGGCAGTTCTATTTTTAACTTTTTGAGGAACCTCCATACTGTTTTCCAGAATGGCTGCACCAGTTTGCATTCCTACCAAGAGTGCACTTGTGTATCTTTTTCTCCACATCCTCACCAACACTTGTTGTTTCTTGTGTTGTTGATTTTAGCCATTTTGACAGGTGTGAGGTGATATATCATTGTATTTGATTTGCATTTCCCTGATGGTAAGTAATAACGAACATCTTTTCATGTGTATATTGGCCACCTGGGTGTCTTCTTTGAAGAAATGTCTGTCCGTGTCTGCTGCCTATTTTTTTAAATTGGATTATTTGTTTTTGGGGTATTGACTTGCTTAAGTTCTTTGTGTATTTTGGATACTAACCCTTTTTCTGATATGTCACTTGCAAATATCTTCTCCCATTCTGTGGGCTGCATTCTAGTTTTGTTGATTGTTTGGATTTAGCAAGATTTGTTTGTTAAATTTATAACTGTTTTCTGAGGTAACTGAAATGCCTGAGAGGATTTGACATTAAATTTGTAAATGTTGTTTTAGGGATGCCTGGGTGGCTTAGTCAGTTAAGTAGGATGACTCTGGCTTTTGCCTCAGGTCGTGATCTCACAGTTCATGGGTTTAAGCCCCATGTCGGGCTCTGTACTGACAGTGCAGAGNCCCCCCCCCCCCCCCCCTGCTCACACTAGCTCTCTCTCAAATAAATTTTTAAAAATTTTTGTAAGAAAAACTTGTAAATGTTGTAAGTGTTTTAGGGTTTTAGTTAGGTCAATTTATATAAATAGTTATTAGGAGAATATCACCTCTCTCAAGGGTGAGAGAAAATAATTATTTTTATACTTTTGAACATATATATTTATGAATATATGTAAACTATGTTCACGAGTGACTTAAAGCTTATTTTTCTAACTTAAATGAACTAAACATTGATTCAGACAAACGTTAACGTGTGTATTTCTTTCGGTGCTCCAAAATCTACTTTGGACCCTAAAAACTCAATTGTAGTAAGCTACCCAACTCATCTTGGTTTTCTGGGGACTGCTTTGGTTTTAAACCTGGGAAACTTGGGAAACTGGGGCAGGAGGTCACTGTTATTGGCAGACAACCCTCTGACCTTCACAAGAGCCCTGTGGCAAACTAGTGTGAACTCTGTGTGCAGGGTTATTGTTCCCATTGGCAGAGGCAGCAACTGGGCTCAGAAGTTAGTTTGGTTTACAATCAATTCACCTTTCTCACGTCCTTTTTCTACTTAATGTGATTGGTTGATTTATTTCTGAGGTCTTTCCTCCCTCCTCAGTGGAGAACTTGGTTTCTTCTTTCTAGAATACATGAGTTTTATTTTCACCGGGAGGAGCCGTGGTCTAGGATTAACTTCAGCATAATCCCTACAATAGCTCTGTAAAGACATTCAGGGGGATTGCCTTAGTCTTTGTAAGATGGGTAGAAATAAAAGTTATGGAGACGTACAGTGCATGGATTACTGCACATTTTAAAAATAATTTTGTTTGCTGATTATTTAATATATGTGAGCACTTATAGTTAACTTTTTAAAAAGTTTTTGCTTATTTTGAGAGAAACAGAAACAGTGTAAGTGGGGGAGGGGCAGAATAAGAGGGGGAGAGAGAATCCCAAGCAGGCTCCCCACTGTCAGCACAGAGCTCAGACTGTGAGACCGTGACCTGAGCTGAAACCAAGAGCCAGATGCTTCACCAACTGAGCCACCCAGGCGCCCCAGTACTTCATTCTTTCATACGGATGAATAATATTCTGCAGTGTGGTGATACCATATTTTATTTATCCTTTCATCAGCTGATGGGCATTTGGATTGTTTACACTTTTTTGGCTAGTATGAATTATGCTGACGTGAACACTGGTATACAAGTCTGTGTGTGGATGTATATACTTTGATTTCTCTTGAGTATTTACTTAGGAGTGGAATTGCTGGGTCCTCTAGTAACTCTATACTTAATATTTTGAGGAAATTCCAGACTGTTTCCAAAGAGGTTGCACCATTTTACATTCCTACTAGCTGTGCAAAAAGGTTCCAATTTCTCTACATGCTCCCTAAATCTTGCTAATACTTGTTTTTTTGTTGTTGTTTTGTTGTTTTTTGTTTTTTTGTTTTATTATAGCCATCTACTGGGTGTAGGTGGTATCTCATTGTGGTTTTGATCTGCATTTCCCTGATGGTTAGTAGTGTTGAGCATCTTTTCATGTGCTTATTAGCCATCTGTATACTTTCTTTGGAAAAATGTCTGTGTAGATCATTGGTCCATTTAAAAATTGGGTTATGGGGGCACCTGGGTGGCTCAGTTGGTTAAGCATCTGACTTCGGCCCAGGTCATGATCCCACAGTCCATGGGTTCGAGCCCCGTGTCAGGCTCTGTGCTTACAGCTCAGAGCCTGGAGCCTGCTTCAGATTCTGTGTCTCCCCCTCTCTCTGCCCCTCCCCTGCTTGCTCTCTGTCTCTCAAAATAAAATAAAGACACAAAAAAATTTTAAAAATTAGGTTATGTATCTTTTTATAATTGAGCTGTAACTGCACTTTATATATTCTAGATATGTCCCTTATCAGATATATGATTTTAAAGTATTTTCTACCATTCTGAGGGTGCTTTTTTCATTTTCTTGGTGATATCCTTTAAAGCACAAAAGTTTTTAATTTTGACAACGTCCAGCTGATCTATTTTTTCTTTTTTTAAAAATTTTCTTAATGTTTTATTTATTTCTGAGAGAGAGAGAGGGACAGCATGAACAGGAGAGGGTCAGAGAGAGAGGGAGATACAGAATCTGAAGCAGCTTCCAGGCT
>NW_027528873.1:3842197-3907347 GCF_008692635.1 Crocuta crocuta | reverse complement strand
ACTTATAGTTAACTTTTTAAAAAGTTTTTGCTTATTTTGAGAGAAACAGAAACAGTGTAAGTGGGGGAGGGGCAGAATAAGAGGGGGAGAGAGAATCCCAAGCAGGCTCCCCACTGTCAGCACAGAGCTCAGACTGTGAGACCGTGACCTGAGCTGAAACCAAGAGCCAGATGCTTCACCAACTGAGCCACCCAGGCGCCCCAGTACTTCATTCTTTCATACGGATGAATAATATTCTGCAGTGTGGTGATACCATATTTTATTTATCCTTTCATCAGCTGATGGGCATTTGGATTGTTTACACTTTTTTGGCTAGTATGAATTATGCTGACGTGAACACTGGTATACAAGTCTGTGTGTGGATGTATATACTTTGATTTCTCTTGAGTATTTACTTAGGAGTGGAATTGCTGGGTCCTCTAGTAACTCTATACTTAATATTTTGAGGAAATTCCAGACTGTTTCCAAAGAGGTTGCACCATTTTACATTCCTACTAGCTGTGCAAAAAGGTTCCAATTTCTCTACATGCTCCCTAAATCTTGCTAATACTTGTTTTTTTGTTGTTGTTTTGTTGTTTTTTGTTTTTTTGTTTTATTATAGCCATCTACTGGGTGTAGGTGGTATCTCATTGTGGTTTTGATCTGCATTTCCCTGATGGTTAGTAGTGTTGAGCATCTTTTCATGTGCTTATTAGCCATCTGTATACTTTCTTTGGAAAAATGTCTGTGTAGATCATTGGTCCATTTAAAAATTGGGTTATGGGGGCACCTGGGTGGCTCAGTTGGTTAAGCATCTGACTTCGGCCCAGGTCATGATCCCACAGTCCATGGGTTCGAGCCCCGTGTCGGGCTCTGTGCTTACAGCTCAGAGCCTGGAGCCTGCTTCAGATTCTGTGTCTCCCCCTCTCTCTGCCCCTCCCCTGCTTGCTCTCTGTCTCTCAAAATAAAATAAAGACACAAAAAAATTTTAAAAATTAGGTTATGTATCTTTTTATAATTGAGCTGTAACTGCACTTTATATATTCTAGATATGTCCCTTATCAGATATATGATTTTAAAGTATTTTCTACCATTCTGAGGGTGCTTTTTTCATTTTCTTGGTGATATCCTTTAAAGCACAAAAGTTTTTAATTTTGACAACGTCCAGCTGATCTATTTTTTCTTTTTTTAAAAATTTTCTTAATGTTTTATTTATTTCTGAGAGAGAGAGAGGGACAGCATGAACAGGAGAGGGTCAGAGAGAGAGGGAGATACAGAATCTGAAGCAGCTTCCAGGCTCTGAGCTAGCTGTCAGCACAGAGTCCGACACGGGGCTCGAACCCACAAACCGTGAGATCATGACCTGAGCCAAAGTCAGAGGCTTAGCTGACTGAGCCACCCAGGCGCCCCTATTTTCTTCTTTTGTTGCTTTTGTTTTTGGTGTCATATTTAGGATATAATTCACTTTTAAAAGTTATCATGATATGAAAGTAGTATTCATTATGTGATAAAAATGAATACATGCTTTTTGTGTATACATATTTGATATAACATACTATGTATTTTATATTGTAAGAATGTTTTATAATTTTATAGTTTATAAAATTTTATATTTTACATAATACATATATTTTGCATATATACAAAATAATGTCAATATCTTGAATTTATATATACACACTTAGTGACCAGAAATCCAGAAAACAAGGTGTGACCTTAACAGGCCATTGAAGAAGAGAAGAACTTTCTTTCTTTTTCTTTTTTCCATTTAGTAGGTTACTATTCATTATTAAAGAGTATATTTAAGGAACAGCCAAATGGAAGAGACACTTAGGGCACGAGAGGGGAGAAGGACCTGAAGCTTGCATGCTGCCCTTGGATACCTGCCAGTCTCCCCGCATGTCCGCGTTCGCCAGCCTGGAACCTCTCCAAGTTCTGTGCTTTTGGGTGTTTTTGTTCGTTTGTCTGTCTGTCTGTTTGCTTGCCAGAGAGGCATCTTCTATCTGGAGCAGTTGCTAAAGAAGTTGGAGGAGGAGGGATGGGATTAAGGGGATGGATTTTATCCATATGAATGGCAACACTGTTACAACAAGAACATGAACTTTTGAGAAAACTTTTGTGAGCTTCTGTGATATGAAAACAGTTTTCACCTGGAAGAGGGGTAAGCCCAGGAAGCACCACAAAGAGGTTTTCTAAAATTATAGAGGAGAAATTCATAGCTTTACTCAAAAGTACCATCAGATTTGGTGAATTCTTTAAAACCAGAATTGGTGGAAATTCGTTTTTCTTAGGACTGGACACTATCTGTCTCAGTTACATTGAATCCACAATGAGAAAAGAGAAACTTATAGAAAAGGTTGGCACGAGAACCTGAGCTACGTTATCTTGTATATGGTGTAGCTTTTTATCTGGGGTATTGGAATTTCGTTTCAATTAAACTTTGTTTTTTGAAACCTGGCTACAGATAGTTATTACCTTTGAAATTCTTAACTAAGAACTCATTAAAATATCGGTAATGTCCTGTAATTTCCTGGATGAGGAAATTAAATGAAAGACATTTAAAGATCTGTTAAGAGACTTAGATGAAAGTGGAACTGGAAATCAGAGTAGACCTAGAAATTACCAGCTCCCTACATTGTCCTCTAGAAAGCAGTTATTTCCACTGAGTAATTTATAAGAGTTTTATTATAGGAAAAAAGAAAATGCTCTAGATGAGACAGATATATTGAACAGAAGTATGATGTGGAGAGAGAAGGACTGGAATAGGAGCCCAAACATACTATTTTTTAAGAGTTAAATCACTGCTTTTATGTTCCAAAATGCCATTCAAATTCCCTCCATCTGGGCCTTGTTTTCCTCCAGCCTCTAGAGAGTTCAACATTCTTTTCCTGGAGGAAGAACTCAAGGACCAATGGAATTCTCATGGCCAATATACAACTTACTAGTGTTTTGGGCGATGACAAGTCAAGAAAAGCATATCCATTCTATTATAAAATATTTGTCTATGTGTCCCCGAAATTATCTTCAGTGCCTCTAGTGGTACACATTTCCTGTTCTTGGGGGAAGTGGGCTCCAATCATTGCAGGCAAGTGTGGAGACAAGTAGAAAGGATGAGGGTAGCAGAACCCTGAAGAAGGTAGAAAAGAGGCCAAGAGAGCCCATGGGAGTGATAACGACCCAGCAAACACCAGTCCTTTCACCCAATTGGTCGCATGCACTCCTCCCAAACCTGAGGCAGAGGAAAAAGAGTGTCACTCAGGATGATCCCTGGGGGTGAACAGATCACAACCGGTACAACTCACTCTCTGGCCCTCTGGCCATGCAGCTTCCCTCCTGCTCATTCACATGTGCCAATCCTGATCTCCCTCTTTAACACACACACACACACACACACACACACACACACACACACACACTCCTGCTCATTCACATGTGCCAATCCTGATCTCCCTCTTTAACACACACACACACACACACACACACACACACACTGTGTCCAGGGTAGCCTTGGTCCTGCCTGCATAACTGCAGAGAAAGGGTGGGAATAAAAGGCTAATTGTTAGTACATGAGCCTCTTAGGTGACATTTTTGGTACTTCCTGGGAAATCACCCCTTGCCCTCAGCCTCTGGCCCTCCCAGGGTCATTGCCCACCCCCACATGCCTCCCTCACAGGGCTATTTATCCAGGCTCATGTGGGGGTGCTCTTGAGGTGGAGCTAGCAAGGGAAGTTGAAGGGTACTCAGTTCTGGTTCCAGACTGCTGAGTTTCACTAAGAAGGAACAAGTGATGGCTGTTCTGCTAGGCCACACAATGAGCTGCTTTCTCCGAGCCGTGACCTTTACCCAGGAAGAGGCCGACACACTTATCAAGTCTCTACATTTGCTGGAGAGAATCTGTGGTAAACAGAGCCAGAAGGCGTTCATTGTCAACAACGGCCTGTAGAAGCCACTAGACCTTTTCATGCAGAGCCCTTGGTTGTCTGGCCAATGACTATCATACAATTTTACTATGGACATGGATTATTTAAAGTTAAAAAATAATTTATTTAGTTGAATTTGGATTGGCCTGGATGATCACCAGTGACTGCCAGTGTGTCCGTGCTATAGAAAACGTGCTGGTTGCTCACTCATAGTTTTTGCCTTCTCTTTCTATGCTCAAAGAACCCTGATTTTGTACAGTTATTTGGTGACCATGAGTCAATCCTGGAGGCTAACCCTTATTGCAGCCATGTCTTTCCTCCTTGCCAGGGATTGGTCTAAATTGTGGACTGCTGAGGGCCTTTGAGGCAGGGGGAAAGTCCTGCCATGCTGTCCTTTCTTCTTGCTTTTGGACTTGGCTGAGGGTCTGCTGCTCTGGCCATCTTTTGTGAGGGTAGGTATTATATGCAGAGTTGACACATAGGAATAAAGGCCCAAGTCCTTATTGATACAACTGAGCTTTAGGGATGCCTAGTTGGGGCCATCTTGTTAAGTTGGCTTTTCTATGGATTTCTGTCCAAAGCATCTTAAATGATACACGTGCCTCCCCCCTAGCTCATTTAGCGTTATCAGGCCTAACACAAACCCTTTGACCAACAATTCATAAACACTCTGCTTTCCTTATGGCTTAAAGCGATATGCTGGACTCCAGAGAGGTTCCAAGCATTTTGTGCAGTTACACTATGGTGGACTCAGATGTGAACACTAAGCATCTGGCTGGATGGCCAGGGAATCCTCCTTCCTGTCAAGACAACAGCCCGATTACCTCAGAACCAGCTTTCTTCTTTGTTTTGTTCTTTTTCTCTCCCTGAAGGATTTGGAATTAAGACCCATCCACGCACCCATCCATTCATCCATCCATCCACCCATCCAGTAAATATCTATTAAACCTTCTCCACGTGGTCATTTACCAGTGTGCACTGGGGACACTATGATGACTGTGGCAGTGCTATGGGCCATGGAGGCACACATGGTGGCACTCAGAGGCAGTCCCGGCAAAACTCAGCTTAACAAAGATTTATTTGTGGCCAGCCATGCAGAGCCACCGCATCAGGTGTGGGGTAAAAGACACACTGCAACAGTGATCTAGGCGCTCCTGCATGAAAACATCCAGAATGGGGGGCACTGGCTTGGGAGAAATCTCTGGGGATTGCTGCCTCACTAACAGTCACCTGACAGATGAGGACACAGACCCAAAGAGAACAGATCATTTGCTTTACATATGCAAAATCCATCAAGCTGAACACTTAAGATCTGTGCACTGTACTGCGGGTATGTTTAACTTCAGTAAAAAAACCCAAAAAGGACGCAAAGCAGAAGTGACCCTAGATATCCTTTTTTTAAAGTTTATTTATTTAAGTAATGTCTACATCCAAGTTGGGGCTCAAACTCACCACTCAAGAGTCGCAACCTCTTCCAACTGAGCCAGCCAGGTGCCCCATGCTACATATTTTTTTACCATCTCTTAAAGAAAGGAATAAAGGGAAAGGCAGTGATACTTTACATATTTAAATTAGTAATTATTGGAATGATCCAATCAATTTCTCATCTCTCTCCTGCTAGAAGCTCTTCTACATCTCAAGTTGAAGTTTTAACTTCAATGTCAGTGAGATGCTTGTAAATGTGTATTGTTTTCTGTAGGTGATACGCAATAGGAATGATGGTACCCCTGTGCTAATCTTAAGAGATCAGATTCATGCCTTGAAGTTGCTGGCTCCCACTTTGGAGCCAGGAATGGTCAGAAAGATTCAGAATAGTCGAGATGTTTGTGAGGCAACAAGCTTCAGGGGACTCCTGAAGCCAGAGCAGCTGTTTTGGCCAATTGGGTTTATCTCAGATCAAACTCAATACAAAGAATCCTAAGGGTATCAGATGTCAGAAGTGGCTCAGAGAGCACTGACCTCATCTCTTCCACCCCAGGAGGCCCAGGAGTGCAGTTCTAATCGTCACAAGGGGCGTGTGTTGGCTCACGGAAAACCTAGGAATAAAATCAACTTCAGGGAAGGCTGGATTCAGGGCTCAGACAATGTCATCAGAACCCAAATTCCCTCCACTTTGAGGTTCTTATGCTTTATCAGTTATAGATTCAGGAGCTTCAAGGTGGCCCCACAAAACTCAGGTTTTCCCTTGAGCTAGTAAGAAGAATCCAGTATCTCCAGACTCTATCTTTTCAGCTCCAAGTCCAGCCGGGGGAGAAATACACCTTCTCTCCTACAATTTTCCCAGGAATCTTAAGTCTCACTGGCTCTGAGTGAGTCACATGTACACTGCTGAGCCAATCCCTGGGACTGCGGGAATACAATTGATTGGCTTAAGCCTAGGTCACATGCTTCTTCCTCAGACCTCCTCCCAAAGTAGTGGGCGCTTCCTTCCTTTCACACGGGGGCTCCTGCTGCCACTGTGCCGCTGTACCTCCTTCTGGTTTTTCAGGACCATCACACATCTGTTGCCCAGGGGCTGTGAGGTGCAATTCCGTGGCTGCCTGGGTGGAGAACAGGCCATACAGTACATTTTACTGGCTTGAGAAGTTAGTATTCTCACTTGGCCTCTGAGGCGGCAGCATCTTAGCCCCTGCCGGTATATGAGGTGGGTGCTGTCATATGGCAATTCAATAGTTTTTAGGTGCCCTACTATCCTCTCCCCCATCCTATAGATGCAGTTTCTTCCCCTCCAGCCTTACTGGGCAGATGACCCCTGGTGGCATCTCGTGCCACTACACAATGCTGACAAGTTGGTCCGACGCATGCAGCTAGTCCGAGGCCCGCTTTGGATCCATCAGTGGCTCCTAAATAATTCTCATTCTTTGCAGGCAGTCAACAGGGCCCTTCTCTTTCCCCCCATCTCGCTGGGTCATACTGCTCCATACCACAGCACCCATCCCTGCATTACAGGAACCTCAGGCCCCTGTGTGTGTGTTTGCCTGTGGTGGGGTCGCCTCCCAGTAATCCAGGCAAGAGGCAGACAGAACTAGTTTATGGAATGGACTACACCTGGTCAAGTGCAAACCAAGGTTGAAGCAGAACCTGATGTTCTGTGTCTCAAGTTTTTGCCTCTCTTGTTCTGAGTATTAACTGTTAAACTAAAACCTCTCGGGTTGGGGATATGAAAGGGTAGGTACTACCTAGAAAAACTGTTGATAGCATGCGCACACTTTTCTTATTGCAACACTGACAGTTACTTCCTCCAATATGCTAAGCAGGGAGCAAGCAAAGGGAGAAGAGCTGGAAGAGCAGTGGGCGCAACCTCACGGGGTCTGGCTTTCCTGCCTGGGCTGCCGCTAAAT
Organism: Crocuta crocuta; assembly: GCF_008692635.1. NCBI lineage: Eukaryota > Metazoa > Chordata > Mammalia > Carnivora > Hyaenidae > Crocuta > Crocuta crocuta. The sequence continues at coordinate 3,900,107 of NW_027528873.1, read as the reverse complement.
CCCAAGCTGGACCGTCAGTGACCTCTGCTGGCAAGATTTTTCCCCGGCTCTGCACAAAGGACGGAGTCCCCTCCACCGGTCCGTGTGTCCGGTTCCATGTTCTTGAGAGAGAAGCCATGCGATTGATGCCGATCCATGGGGGGGGGAGCAGACTGGGCTTTCGTGCTAAGCTTTTACTGGGGGGTTGGAGGTTACAGCGGGCAGCACTTTAGGCACAGATCCCACCCCAGCCTCCATCAGCTTGCTCTCAGATGCTGACAGCTTGTTTATATTTCTCACTTTCCAGAGATAAACTTACTTTCTTTTTTAAATAAATGTTTTCAAAACGAATGCATTCAAAAACAAGTTTTGCATAAACAAGTTTATAGAATGTCTTAAGAACATGTGTGCAAATTGGCAGAAGGAGGTGGAAACACTGTCAAAACAAGTTCACTTTTTAAACTGTACTTTGTTTNAGTTGAGAGACATCCTTTCCCAGCACCTACCCAAACTGCACACCTCGCCATGTGCCATCTCACAAATACATGTGAAATGCTGCTGGGAGACAAGGCCTGAGCCGCCTTCTAAGCCAGGCAGACATTTTTACAACTGTCCACGTATGTCTGTCTGTAATGGGAGACTTGGGACTGGAAAGCTGGACAGCAAAGTTGAAGCCATATGACAGGTCTCGAGCGTCATGCTGATATAGTTACTGACGAAGCAGCTCTTGTGCCTGTGGGGCCTCGTGGTGGCCACTTGACCTCTCCTAGCCTCCCCCACCTTCTCTGAATGTCGCGTTTGCCCTTAGGGTCAGGTCTATGCAGCCATCTTCTGACAGGGCTCTGTCCCTTTAACCAAGCTACTTGGATCCGGATTAAACTGACCAAAGGGAACCAATGTCTTCAGCAGGGGGTGGGGGAGGGCAGGAATCAGATATCCTTTTCCAGAAATTGGCAATTAGTGCACAAGGACGGCAGGCAGTCTGTGAAGGACCTTGCGAGAGGTCTTGTGGGGCTGGCCAGCACCTCATACTTGGGCAGGGAGAGGCTGAGAAGGCTGGGAGCGCAGAGAAAATGAATTAAGGTGGCACAAAGGGGGATGCAGAGATGAGGTGAAGTGCATCCTGGTTCCAACTTTCATCTACCCATCTTAGGCTCTTCTCTTGTTTCCTTCGCACATCCCATTTTTGCCTAAACAACAAAAGACCCTGAAGACAGAGGCACTTTTGCTTAGTTTGCATTGAATACAAAATGATTCTGAAGACCTATGCTTGAGAGCTCAGAATTTGAATTATGTTGATCCAAACCAGGAGACTCAGTACCAGGAGACTCAGAATGGAGTGGAGCTTCTGTTCATTAGATTTTCTAGATGCGAGTTAAGCAGAAAACTCTCTGCCTGTTCGTTTCCATCTTTGTTACAAAAATTGGTCTAAAATCCATGAATAAAGAAAAGATTGGAAACAAATATTTCAGAAAACACTGGTTACAGACTCCTACAATAGAGTACTATGGAGGCATTACAAGAAGAAGACAGATCCGTATGTCCACCTGAAAAGGCTCTCCATGATATATTGTTAAATCAATTAAGTACTGAATGCTATGTGTACATACTGTGCTCTCATTTGTGTAAAAAAGGAAGGAAATAAAAATATATAAGTTCATACAATATATACAAGTTCATATAATATATATAGCTAATATATAAAATATACATACATATAGGCTTGGGTATGCATAGGATGTCTGTGGAGGGCTACCCAAGATCTGGAACAGTGCACGCCTCCCGGGAGAAATCTTGGGGCAGAATGAGAGGGAAACTTATTTTTCTCTGTGTACCCTTTCATTCTATTTGGAAAAAAAATTCTTTTACCATGTACCAGCTCTTTAAATAAAGGTACACAATGCATAAGCACCTACCAAAGCATTAGCCTGCTTTCCCCTTTTATTAAGCAGAGAGCAGTCATTTCTGTTAACCAGGAGAATTCCTGAGGCTCGCCTATTCTGATGTATTTGCATTCATCTGTAAAAGTCATTGAATGATCAAATACAAGTGGTGAGGAGTGAAAGCTTGGTGTTCCTGGAGCAGCACGAGTGAGGGGGGCAGTGGACAGGCAGGGGTGTATTTCCTGTGGCAGCAAGTCAATATCCCAGCTTGAGGATCTGCCAGTAGACTGGGTTCTCATTTCCGATGTAGATTCTCATCGCTTTGAGCGGTGAAGTCCTTGGGCTCAGGCCTTTCTGCCTCCATTATGCAGTGAAAACAATACCTTCTTTCCAGGTTCTTGTTCAGAGGAAGCAGTTGGCACAAGTCCCTGGCTCAGTTAGTTTTAGCCGAACACTGTGTGTTCTGTGGTCATTTTGATGGACTGTTCTTCAGCATGTCCCAGAAGGAGGTACATAAAGCCTCTATTAGTAGAGATTACATTACAATGATGTTGGATGTTCTGGGTTTGAATTCAGACTCTGCTGTTTACAGGAGGTTATTGTTAGATGTGTCTCTGTTCTCTCTGAAGATTTTGCAGGGAGTGAGGACTTTATTCCCATCGGCATAGGCATCTTTCCCATCAGGTGAAGAGAACTAGTCTGAGGCTGAAGCCAGTAGAGAGGAAAGTAGAGCAGAGAGAAACGGGAGAGATAGGAGAGAGAGAGAGGAAAGAGACAGTATCATTTTTCTCAAGCCCTTACATCAAGCTTTGCTTAAAGCCAACTATTCTGTCCATGGCAGGTAAGAGGGTTCTGGCTGCATTTCCTTGCCCTCGTGCGGAGAAGGAGAAATATCGTATACTAGAACCAGGTTATGTGTTGCCCATCCACCAGCCACCCCTGACCTGATCGATATGGTCTGAAGGTGAGGACCAAGGGAGAGGTGATTTCCAAAGGAAATTCAGGTGCTTTCACCATCAGACTAGAAGAGGACTCAGAAGGGAAGCCCGGAGCTGTCCACCACACTTAGCAGGACAGATGGAAGGTGGAAGACCATCACTCATTCTCAAGGCAGGCTATATGAACACTGCCTACGGCAAATGCGTGTGGGCAGCTGAAAGCTGCATGGCCAGCTGGACTCCCCAGGAGGGTCTTCAGAGGAAGGAGAGGAGAAGGAGTCTGTGAAATAATTAAAGCCTTTTAGTAGGACTCTGAAGATGGGCCCTAGGGTCGTCCCCTCCATTCTCTCAGTCCCGATTTGCACAGACTGGCCAGATTTCTGTGTGGCCTAGATGTTTCCTCACTGCTCAGGAGGGGGGTGGTAGAAAGCTGACAGTCGCATGAGTTGTTTCAAACTAAAATTGACCACTTAGTTCTACTTCTGTTGTGGCTGCCGATGCCCGATTCCCTGAAGAACCTCTTCCCCACTAGGGTGACCAGTCATCCTGGTTTTCCCAAGACTGACCTGGCTTAAGCCCTGAAGAGCCCCGCCCCTTGGAAAAACCCTCCTTCCCAGACACACAGTGACGGTGGGTCACCCTAAAACGGAGAATCTGCACCCTTCGCAGAGGACTCATGTTTGGGACTGCTGTGCTGATACTGGAAACAGCTAAATCAGGGAGCTCTGACTCTGCCTGGAGGAGCTTGCTGTCCAAGGGAACTGAAAGGTGGAAAGGTGGAATCAAAAAAGGATTTTGCCAGAGAGCTGTGGCCGCACTGAGGCAAAGGCAAGCCGAGGTCTGAGTGTTGGTCTCACAAAACACCTCAAGGAAGAAGCTTTAGAAGGGGGCTTTTGAACTAGACATTGAGAAATGACCATGTCTGTGGATGGGGGTGGAGTGGGGTGAGAATGGGCCTTTCAATATTGCCAGGAACTTGTATTTGGACACAGTGTGATAAAAAGCCAGATACCCTGGGGAGTGGCGTCAACCCCCAAACTTTAACAGGGTCGAAGAGAAGTGCAGATGGAGGCCTATGTAGTTGACTCTTGAACAATGTGGGGCCTGGGGAGCTGACCCACCCAAGCAGTCAAAAACCTGTGTATAACTTTTGACTCCTGAGAAACTTAACTGCTAATAGCCTAGTGTTGACCAGAAGCCTTACCTATAACATAAACAGTTGATTAATGTAGACGTATTATGTACTGCCGTCTTACAATTAAGTGGGCTAGAAAAATCTTATTAAGAAAACTGTAGAAAAGAGAAAATACATTTACAGCACTCTTCTTAAAATAGAAAATCTGCTTAAGTGGATTCACACAGTTCAAACTCATGTTGTTTGAGGGTCAACAGTAGTATATCATGTGTCTAAATTTGAAGGTTACAAGTGGGGCGAATAAGCTCTTCATTAAATATGCTCTATTCTCTTCCTTTGGTAAACATACCTTCATAACAATCTGGGAGGCCGGGTTTGGATTTAGAGTTCCCAGTCTGTGCTGTCCCAGACTGGGGTGAGACAGCACGAGGCGGGCTGGGCCCAGGGCTTCCTCCCATTCCTTCTTACTCTCTGCCAGGCTCCTTCCCATACTGCTGGGGCCTTGGGCACACACATGTGATCCTGAAACGTTATCACAAACTCCGCCCACATCCCTTGCAAACACGAGCTCCTCGCCTGTCCCTGGGGTCTAGGGGAGTGACCCTGGCAGGGAAGAGGCCCGAGCAGGCCCTGCCAGTGGGCAGAGAATTCTCAGGTCCTGAGTACTCAGAGGGGCCTGCACCCTGGGTGGGCACCTCATTGTCGGCCCTGCAGACTCTGCCTAGAGGGAGGGGGAACCTCTGGACGGGGGCCTCCTTGCTTAAGTGTGAGAATGCTACTGAATGGCGAGGAGTTCCCAGGGGCTGGAATGCTGCCACGGTCAACATGAGCAATAGCAGAGGAGGCTGGTTCCCATCACGATGACAAAAACAGTGGCTCTGAGTTTCTTTTTAGGAGAAGAAACATCAGAAATGATGAGGTCTGACCTGGGAAACGGCTTGCTGCTCTTCCCACTAACCACATTTACACAGATATTGGGCATGTTCCAGTCAATGTGTAGGATGTGGCCATTTAGCCCAGTAAAACTGAGAAGCTAGAAATGAATACCACCTAAGCTGCACAGTATCTCAGCTTGCCCAATTTTGGGAGAGAAGCTGGCCACACATCAGAAGTGAGTCAGCTTCTCTCTGGCAATACCCCTTGCTCATGTGAAGTGAGTAAATTTTTGAATTCAAGACGGCAATTTCTTTTAGATGTCCTTCCTAATGGAAGATGTCCTCCCATTAGAGGGGCCACAATGTGTAAAAGCAAGTGATGACCCCGACTTTCAGGGCTATGACATTATATAATGAGGGGCAGAGAAGGAGCATGAAGATCATTTTGGGGACCAGTCTGTATGTCAGATTCAAATTCCTTGCTCCAGTCATAGGCTCCTCCCGTACTTGACCCTTTGGAGTAGCTAACTAAAAGTTTCAGATTTTGATTAGTTGTAAGAAAAAAACCAATATGACCCTCCCTCGCCCCTCACTATATTTCTATTCTTTCCTGATTGGGTAGAGGCAAGCAAAAATATGAAGTCTTCCATTTGCTTTGGGCAGCACAGGACTCTATTTTCACTCCTAACATGAAAAGAGCCTTGTTTAGATAGTCCTTGAAATTTGACTCAATTTGTACTCTCCTCATTAATTTCCATTAAAAGTATTTTCAGAATTTCTTCCTCTCTCCTACATCCTTGACAGCTAAGCCAGGAACTTTCCGGTTCTACTACAAATAATGCTGTGCTCCTACCCACCAGGGTCCTTGTGGGGAGGGGCTGTGCTGTGCTATCAGGCTTTAGTCCCCTTCACCTGTATTAGCAGACTCTGGAACTCAATTGCCTGGGAACTCTGCTTTTCCACATACCAGCTGTATGACTTTGGTTAAGCTAACTTCTCTATGCCTTGGTTTTCTCAGTGGGGATTAGCTCTTGTAGAATAGTTTGTCCCTAAAGATGCCTGCCATCAATCCCTTTCCTTGTTGTATGTGCCTGCTACTCTCCCATTGAGAAGTATAGTCCATCCCTCCACCCTTGAATCCAAGCTGGACTGTGACTGCTTGGATGCCCAGGGTGGTCAAGACTTTAGATGACCTCACCCTCCTACCATCTGACTTTACCTGCATAAGAGGCCTGCTCAGCTGATCCCAAACCACAGAACCATATGAAGTGAATACTGTATGTGGCTGTTTTACGCCACTAAGTTTTGTGGCACTGTACAGCAAAAGATAATCACATTAAACATTGATAGGGATGATAATATCAATGTCTATCTCACAGGATTGATATGAGGATTAAATAAATACAAATTAGATGCTTAGAAGAGTGCCTGGTAATACAGGCATACACCTTGGAGATATTATGGATTTGATTCCAGACCACCACAATGAGTATCACAATTAAACAAGTCAATTGAATTTTTTTTGTTTTCCAGTATGTGTAAAAGTATGTTTATGCTATACTATAGTCTATTAATTGTGCAATAGAATTACATTTAAAAAACCAATATCAGGGGTGTCTGGGTGGCTCAGCTGGTTAAGCATCTGACTCTTGATCTTAGCTCAGGTCTTGATCTCAGGGTTGTGAGTTCAAGCCCCACATTTGGCTCCATGCTGGGCATGAAGCCTACTTAAAAAACCCCAAAATCCCAAATCAATGTACATACCTTTATTTAAAAATATTTTTTTTTGCTAAAAATATGCTAAGCCTCATCCGAGCTTTCCCTGAGTTGTAAGCACGGATCACAGATCCCCATAACAAATAATGAAAAAGCTTGAAATATTGCAAGAATTACCAAAATGTAACACAGACACGCCAACAGACTTGCTCAATGCTGGCTTGCTATAAACCTTCAATGTGTAAAAAAAAATGCAGGGAGTGTAAGTCACAGTAAAGTGAAGTGCAATGAAACGAGGTCTGCCTGCATGAACTGGCACAGAAAAACACATTGACAAAAAAAAAACAAAAAACAAAAAACAAAAAACCACCACCAAAAAAACCCCAAAAAACCCCAAACCAAAAATCCCAGAAAGACATAGGACTCTGAGGGTATTCAAGTCTCAAGCTTATAAACACTCATTTTGAGGAAAGCACAGCAGCTATCATTGTCCCAGTCCCCCATCTTCCAAAAAAATCTCTTAGTCAACGTGGAGTCAGCTGGGGTGGTGAGAACCATGTCCTAAAAACTGACAGGTGCTGGTCCTGTCTCTATGGGTCCATTAGCTTCTCTATGCTCTGTGCCCACAGCTTTCAGACGAAGACAATAATCACTGCTAACACAACAGGATGATGGTGAGGGACAAATATGAAAGTAGTTCTAAGAGTCTTGAAGTCCCCTCCATTTGTGTGTGTCTATCAGACACTGAGGTCTGTACTTCCATAAATTAAACCCAGGCTTTATAGTGCTTGGCTACAACTGAGTCTCTTGTCAATACCCTCAACTTTCTTGCCTCCCCATCCTTTGTTCTACCCCCCATGGTGGACTCCAAGCATCAGGTTCCACTTACAGCTCCTTTTCTCTCTCTTCTCTCCTTCATAGCTCAGCTTCTTGAAACAAGAACCGTTGCTCACTCTCTTCCCCTCTGCTCCTGCATCTGCCCCCCACCCCCGCCAGCTTCCACCTGTACCACCACACGGAAACTGCTCTTGCCAAGATCCCCCAGTTGAGCCACTAGGGCAGGCTCATACCAGCTCTCATGAACCAGCTGGAGGTCTCTCTTCCCAACTCCCCGTTCAGTGACATCATGTTGGCAGCTTAAAATCATCCACGGCGGGAGTGTTTATATGACGGACGTCGGCAAAGCACTATAAATCCAGCTTTCCTGCTCTCCAAGGTGATGGTTAACTGTTTTACCAATATATCGCTCCCAGTGACTTTCTAGTTGCTGTGTGCAAAAGGGCACTTTCCAGATGTTCTTTACTCGGCTTTATCTTCACTTGACACAATAGATCACTCTCTCCTTTCTGAGAGGTTCGCCATCTCTGGCTGCCTAGATGCCACTCCTCCAATTTTCCTCCTACTTCTCTAGTCCCTTCTCCGTGCCAGTCTCTTACAGACTTTTATTTAATTCATCAAATCTCAAACATCAAATATTGGTGTTTTTCAGAAATCTGTCTTCTTTTGCTATACAAGCTTCATAGGAGACATCTTACATTCCCATAGTGTCAACAAATAGGAAACCAAAGGTTATTCTTGACCCCTCCAGCCGTCACTTCCCCATATCCATCCAATATCAAGTTCTGCTGATTTTGTCTCCTAAATAGCACTCATTCTCTCCTCTCTTCTCCTCACTGTCAAAACATAACCCATGCCGCCATCATCTCCAGTCTGGACCACTGCAACAGCTTCCTGCCTGCTCTGTTTGTGGCCACTATTGTCCTCCACGTCATTCTCCACATTTCAGCTACAGTGACATTTCACAATACAAAATTGATGTAAAAAATACTTCTTGTCCCAATAGTCCAATGGCTTTCTGTTGCTCTTACTATTAGACCCCAATCCTTAGCATGACCTGGGAGCACTGCAGGGTCTGGCTTTCAGCCTCCAGTCCCCTTTCAGACCCGCCTCTCTAGGACTCTGGCCACCACTGGCTTCCAGTGCACTGTGTTCCCTCTAGAAGCAAACTTTTGTACATGCTATTCCCTCTACCTAGAAATTCCTTCTTTTTAAAAAAAAGTTTATTTACTTATTTTGAGAGAGAGCAAGAGAGAGAACAAGTGGAGCAGGGACAGAGAGAGAGGAAGGCAAAGAGAATCCCAATCAGGCTCTGTGCTGACAGCATGGAGCCTGATGCGGGGCTCGATCTCATAAACCTTGAGAGCTGAAATCAAGAGTTAGATAGACACTTAAGCCACCGAGGCACCCAGGCGTTCCTTTCCTCTTTCAACTTTATTCCTCTTTCAGTTCTCACTCAAAAGGTACTTCCTCAAGGACAATTTCCCTTGAACTTCCAGATTAGCTTAAGCTCCCCATTAAATGTCCTCACAGCACCTCTTCTTCACAGCACTTATCACAATTATAATTGCTTAGCTTTTTGTGTTCCCCATTAGGTCATAAGCTACAGGGATGATTTGTTTTGTCTGCTCTTGTATTCCCAGCATGTAGCTCAAATATGTTTTGAATGAATGAAACACAACTTTCAACTTCATACTCAAAGCCAGTCCTTCTTCCGAACTTCTGGTCCATGTATCTAGTGGTCTGCTGGTGACTCCATCCTTCCAATTATTCAGGTCCAAAACCTGGGAGTCATCTTTGACCTCTCTGTTTTTCCCACCTCCTGGGACCTAGACCACTCACAAATCCTATCAGATCTACCTTCAAAGTACATTCAGTATCTCAGTATGTGCCTCTGATGGAAGAACATAACCCAACTTAGGAAGCTGTCTTGCTAATTCCCAGGCTGTGATAAACTCTTCAGGATAAACAACATAATTTCTTCAAAAGTATATTGCAAGGGAGAGAAAAATAGTCTCTTTACTACATTGCAGTGAGAGTCATCCTTCATTTACTTTTTTTTTTTAAAGTAGGCTCCACACCCAGCATGGAGCCCAGTGCAGGGCTTGAACTCACAACCATAAGATCAAGACCTGAGCTGAAATCAAGAATTGGACGCTTAAACTATTGGTGGGAATGCAAACTGGTACAGCCACTCTGGAAAACAGCATGGAAAATAGTCAAAAGACTAAAAACAGAACTGCCTTATGACCCAGAAATTGCACTACTAGAAATTTATCTAAAGGATACAAAAATGCTGATTCAAAAGGGCATATGTACCCCAATGTTTACAGCAGCACTATCAACAATAGCCAAATTATGGAAAAAGCCCAAATGTCCATCAACTGATGAATGGATAAAGAAGATACGGTATATTATTATAATGGAATACTACTCAGCAATGAAAAAGAATGAAATCTTGCCGTTTCCAACAATGTGGATGGAACTAGAGTGTATTATGCTAAGCAAAATAAGTCAGAGGAAGGTATCCATATGGTTTTACTCTTATGTGGAATTTGAGAAACTCAACAAATGATCACAGGGGATGGGAAGGAAAAATAAGATGAAAAAAAATGGAGGGCAAACCTTAAGAGACTCTTCAATACAGAGAATAAGCTGAGGGTTGCTGGAGAGGAGGTTGGTGGGAGTATGAGTTAAATGGGTGACAGATATTGAGGGCAATTGTTGGGATGAGCACTGGGTTCTGCTCCTGAAGCGAAGCCTACACTGTATATTAACTGACTTGAATTTAAATTAAAAATAAATGAATAAAGTCACTCAAAACACAGCAACAAAAAAGACTGAATCACCTAGGCGCCCCAGAGACTTTTTTTCACTGACCTGCAGTCTCTTCCCTATACTGCAGTGAGAGTCATCCTTTAAACACATTAGATCATTTCCTTTCTGTTGAAGCCCTTGCATGGCCTCTCATGTTGCTTGGACCTTCTAGAATGTCTATCTGCCCTTCCCTCCTAGCACTCAGTCCTCATCTGCTACCCCATCATCAGTCTGTGTCAGAAGTACAAATTCTCTGGCAAGGCCCATGAGGCCCTGGTGTGTCCTCTGTGTACCTCTCCTGGCTCACCACCCAACAGCCTGCACTCACCCACACTCCTGTGTTTTAGCCGCTCCTACCTGCACTGGGAAGCCCAGGCTCGGTCCGCCCCAGCCCAGTGCCACCTCTCTCAGAACCCAACATAATCCACCCTGGTTCTGAGCTCCTAGGGACTCAGGGTTTTGTTTTGTAATCATGTCTTGGCTCATCAGTCTCCTTCCCCAGACTCCAGCTTCTTGAAGGCACAGGCTACCTCTCATAACTCTATAGCTCTGGCCTGGACACAACACCTGAGATTCCAAATAAAACTTATTTTGAATAAATTAAAATTAAAATTAGCACTGTTCCAGCTTTTAAATCTCTGTATACCAAAGTTTCCTGTAACAGGAATGACATCCTGACCCCTACAATTACATAGAAGTCATAATTTTTAAAATCATTGGGGGGAAAGGTGCTCTTCACTTCTCAGCAAAACATTCTAAATAAATAGAATTGAGGTCTTAGACACAAGAATGAAATCATAATTTAAAAAATCTTAAAAAATGTTATCACACTTCTGCTATAACCAGTTCTTCCAGGAGTTGTCTGAATTTGGAGAGTTTCATTTTAAAAACTGCATACCAAGCCAATTCACCGGCTCACTGACCACCTTACTCGAAGAATCAGCATCAAGGGCAGGTATACTGCGGAGGGTGAGAAGGGGCAAGGGGAGCTCCTCTCTCCAGAAAGGAGATTAATAGCTGGCCAGGATTTGGGGAGGAGGAAGATGAAGAGTTCTCAGATATGGAGGAAACTGCCTCTACAAAGAGCAACTGATGGGAGACAGAGGGCGTGGGACCCAGTAAACTGGGGGGTAGTGAGAAAAGAGGAAGGCAAGAAACAGGAGTAAAAGAACCCAAAGCAATTAATACAATATGTACAGGTAGGATCACCTTGCAGAATTTGTCTTGATGCCTTTAATTGAGCTACTTTCTCAATTATTACAAATTCTTTCAATATTTAATGTTTTGCTAGATAAGTGAAGTTAGCTTCAGCAGACAGCAGTTATCAAATATTTGATTTTTATTTGGTTCAGATTATCCTTCAAATACAAAATTAATGCTACTGGCCAGACATTTGTAGGACTGGAAATTTGCATTATTTTCCCCGAGTTGGTGACAGATTATGTTGCTTGAGCCACTGGCACTCCCTTTCACACTACCTGTGTGAACTGTGACTGTGACTAACTGCATGCATTTGAAGATAATTAAAGTTAGGAATATAGTTTGTGATAAGGAACATTTTTTTATGTGAAAAATTACTAGCTTATAATGGCATTAAATTATAATTTTACTCCATATTCTTTTTAATATCTTTTTGTAATGTTTATCTATTTTTGAGAGAGAACAAAAGAGAGAGAGAGAGAGAGAGACAGAATCCAAAGCAGGCTCCAGCCTCTAAGCTGATAGCACAGAGCCCAATGCAGTGCTGAAACTCAGTAACGGTAAGATCATGACCTGAGCCAAAGTCATACACTTAACTGACTGAGCCACCCAGGCGCCCCAATTTTACTCCATATTCTTGAAAATAAAAAATGTACAGATTTAAAAAATGATTTTATAAGGCAATATCCCAACATACAAGAGAAGCCAAATGCCCAGTGTGCAGAGGCGTCAGAAAATAAAGCAGTGGCGTGTCAGGGAAAGCGGAGACCCATACGGCCTCCTGAAGGCCATCACTGTAACAGCTATCATCCTAAAACTGCACTCATTTGCCATGCCTCTTTACCTCACTCTCCATTGTTTGCATTAAGCATTTTTCTCTAAGGTGTTGAGAGGAAAACAGAAACATGGGCTTTGAAGTCAGGAAGCACTGGCTTGGAACCCTCATTCCGTCTGGCCGTGGGATCCTATAAAATGTATGTAATGAAGTCTACTTCCCATGGTTGTTGGGAAAGACCTGAATGAAATAGCCCACGGGAAGAACCTTGCCAAATACCTGGTACTAAGTGTAATTTGTTTCCTGAAAATGAGTAGAGGAGACAGAACACTTTCAATGCTCTCTGATTTATCACAAGGTCAGGCCTAGCCGAAGCATTAAACGATAAGAAGACTTCAATCTCTCTTATTTCTGCTTTTTTTTTTTAATGCATATTCCATTTGAGTCCTAAGCATGTAAGTAGGTACCATGGAACGTAAACAAGTAAGGGAACAGAAATATATTAAATGAATGATATGTGAAACAATGCTGTGACTCACAAAGAGGAAATAGCCGCTTGACTGCACAAAAGAATTAACATTAAAACATTTAAGAGACTTAACATAGGAATAAGCTATTTTAATCAAGCAAAACCAAATTTAGATTCATTATTTCTAAAAATAAAATTAGACTTTTCCAACCCTTAACATCTGCATTTAATAATATCTTCTAACCAAAATACAGATGCTAGAACAGCAAATTACAATATTATCTTGTACAGCATACAGTATGTTCACTGTTTACACCTACTTTAATTCTAGTTGGTCGTTATGTACTCAATGCATACTTAAACATCACTCATGATAGTTTTCACGATTAACAAAAAATGTGACAAGGCTGTCTTAAAACGGCTCTGCTATAAATTGTATAGAATATACAGAATTACAAAGTCAAGTATTTTTTTTATCAAAATATACACCCCTCCCTGAAACTAACACAAGCTATCAACATTTTAAACGAATAATACAATTATAGAAAATATTTGCAAAATTATTTTTTCATGTATAAATATTCTGCCATATTTACTTTGGTCTAGAATTATCAGCATACAAGTCCACTTAAAAAATTTCCACATGTAAGGGCTAGGAGACATCACCACATGTAATAATTTTATATTTGGAGTTACCTCAAATCAAAATGACTGAAATACACAGTAATTCCCTTTGATTAATAATCCCAATTGAGATAAAACAAATTAGATCACAGAATTGCCTATTCAGTATTCTAATTATCAATTCAGAAATGATTTTCATAAGCCCTTTGTGACTATCTCTTTTGACAAAACCCAAATGAATAGTGCAGGTATACATATATACAATGTATAAAATAAGGTTGAATTTGCTTGCATTTCCCCATTTTCCTCTATTACATAATACTGTATATAAGTAAGTGAAAGTAGATCAACAAAAGATAAATGCAGATGCAATATTGGGGTTACTTAACAGCAAAATACTACTGTATAAAAAGGTCAGCTTTGATCATGTCCTTCTCTGGGCGTTTAAATGCTTTCTTGCCCACCCAAACCCACATTAAGTCTTCTTCATGGAGACATCACAATACTTGGAGAGAGAAACTGGAGTCTTTTGAACTACTTCTTCATTATGGTGGCCTTGCAACCTTGGATAACCTTGGGCTTCCATCTATCAAATCCCATGAACATGAATAGCTGTAGGCCACCCTTAAACCAGGTTCCAGGTTCTGCTCACACTGGTGATCAAAGGGTAGGAATGTTTTCTCTCTCCTTCCTATTCTGGCAGTTTAAAATGTAAGGATGATGAGTTCTGGCTTCCCAGAACCTAGTCCACGTGATGGAATATCTATCCTACAGGGCAATTAGACTTGGAGGGCAATGTGATGGTGTGGGGCAGCATAAAAGAACATGAAAACACTTAAGTGGGTTTTTAGCAAGGGAGCTAGATGTCTGCAAACATGAAGACAAGGCATCTGGCTTTGGGGATATGCTTCTGAGTCTCATAAGTAAGTGACGGATCTTCTTACTCCACAGTCTATCTCTCCTCCAACCCTCCTCCCCCAAACTAAGCTGTTTGAGGCAAGGAAGGTCATTGCCTCCTCTTGCCCACTCAAGTCATTAATGGGTGAGGTGGGAGGCGTCTTTCTGATGTCCTTTTGTTTTATACTAGCATGTACTTGTGGGCTGCATAATCTCTAAGAAGGCTAATAATTACAGGGATTAGGCTTTCTGTCATTTTCAAGTGCCTGGGAATTCACCAGCATATGCATGCTTTGCACTAAATTTCCTGGACACTCCTTCAGTGGAATGGGACATGTCAGGTTTTAACTTAAACCCTTGAGACTGATTAAGTCTGTCTGAAATAGACCTCTACATCCATGGCCTTGTGATGGATGGAAGACTGCAGGGAGTTTCAGAAGAATTTGACCCTTCTTTATTTTCTGAGGTGGCTGCTGCAAAGTAATATACAGCACAGGTAATCACAGAAAAATTCTGGGAGGGCTCTTCCCCATAGATAAGGCATGACCTATTTTTTTCTGTACCTGGAGTAGACCAGTTCTAGTAGTAGCTCAGCTGTAACTTCAAGGGAACAGCATTCCACCTAAAAGCATACAACATGCTCTTAAATCATATTCAAGATGCTTTCTACTGATTTTTCCATCAGTCCTCAATATTTGCAGAACTACTGCTCATCATTATATTTCTCTACAGGGGACATGGATAGTTAAAAGTCATAGTGATTTATATACGTATTTTACAAGGCTTGTGTTGCAGAAAAGTAGTTCTAGATAATGTATGAATGTCCTACTTAAGTTACTCAATTTCACACATATTTTCAGCTATAATATTAAGTATTTCTTATATATCCACTGATTTAAACAAGTTTTAATAGCGCAGAAGCTGGATGGGAAAAATGACTATCATAGCTCATTTACCTTCTCACATATTTATGAAGATGGTGTTTTCATGATATCTGACCCTCCTTTTCTCCAGTGACTAAAGACAGCTCGGCAGCCAGTTCCTATTAGCACTTACTAGAAAAGTTCTAAATTAGGCTAACATTAGACTCTTTTTTTTTCTTCCACTGGCAGAAATACCACAGCTAAGAACTTCATAAGCTTCCACAAGATACTTGGGATACTGGAGGATTCAGCTATTTCATTTCTGTGCACTTTGCATGAAGTTAATGCTAAAACCCAAAGTAGATATTAGGATCCTTTTTCTGGAATTTTCACAAATGAGATTTTCTTTTTTACATTTCACTCCTTCATGACTATTGTGTGAACAAAATAAAACTTAAAAAAAAAAAAACACCAGAAGAAAACAGCTAACTAAAAACACCCCCAAAACAACAAACCCACCAACTTATAGCTTTGAAGATTGTTCTAAGTATCGCCACTCAAAGGACATTTTCAACAATGGTTTGTACATTATCCTTTTGGTCATTGTCTTCTGAATCATTGACATGCGGGTTCTCCAGGGGATTTGAGTTCTCGTGGCACATGTCACCTTCGACTTTCTCCCGCTGACTCGGGCTCTTGAATAAGTGTTTCTTCTGGTGCATTCCAAGGGCAGCAGCTGTTTTGCAGATTTTGGGGCACTGGAAGCAGGCATAGCCCTTCCCATCATGCTCCCAAATGTGCCTCTGCTCATGATTCCTTTTTGTGGAAAGGTACAAAAAACTCTGAAAGCAGAACTGACAGTGGTAACGCTTTTCGCCAGTGTGGATCCTTTCGTGGATTTTGAGGGTCTCGTTCAACGTGAATGCCTTGTTGCAGTACTGACAGATGAACTCCTTCACGCCCAGGTGGATGCGTTCGTGTTTCTGTAAGTTTCCCTGCACCGAGAAGCACCGCCCACAGGTCTTGCACTGGTACGGCTTCTCGCCGGTGTGACACCTCATGTGCATCTTGAGCGTGGAAGGGCTCTGGAACTGCTTGGCACAGAATTCGCAGGCGTAAGGCCTAGCAGTGAGATGCCGGTGGGGCCTTCCTTGAATGCCAGCCCCCGAGGCTTTGTCCCCATCACAGAGCTCACACTGCAGCTTGGGCATCTCTTTATTTTCTTCTTCCTCGAAGGCCTTCTCCTGAGGAGCCTTCCCCACAGCACAGTCCAGTTCTGCTGGGTACTTACACTTACTGCTTGGACTCCTGTTTTCATGTTCTTTCTTCCAGTTGGCCTTCCTCATTTTCCTCAACTGTCTGGATTTCTTTTTGGGTTTGTAGTTGTAGTAAGGGCGCCAAGGTTTGTCAGTGGAATCCTGGTCGCTGGCGTCATCGAACATTTCATTCATTTCCACACACTCGGACTGGCAGAGCCCAAGGGGGCTGTCTCTATTGGTTTCTGGGTCACTCTCTTGGGGCAAAGTCTCCTCCTGCATTTGATACTTGGGTCTTCTTCCTCTTTTATAGAACAACTTAGATCCTAGGATGTGCCTTTTCACAATGGCTTCGTTTCCAATTTTCACTGTTATCTGGCAAAGGGGCGCGACGTTGCTGTTTGTGGAGGTTCCCGGGAGGGCAGGCTTTGCAATGTAGGTTTCAATTTTACTGCTTTCTTTCACATTTGCGGTTTTGCTCAGGGACCCTCCAGGATCAGCGACGTATTTGGCCTCCTCTGCTATCTCCCCCTTGTTACACGGCACAGTTTTCTTTTTCTCCTTAATGCTTTTGGGTCTGCTGACGCCCCTGCCCGCTTTGTCAGGCTCGACTTTGCTGTCATCTTTCAGGGGCTGACTGCCAGCCGGGTCTGAAGGGGCTCTGTGGTTGCTGCTGGTCATGGCGGCAACGGCGTTGCTGTGCATTATCACTGATGAGAACTGGCTACTATGAACAATGACCGAGGGTGCTGAGCCACTGTAGCTGATCACAGACGCTGCGTTCTCACTGCCACCACTCAAAGACGGAACAGGCACGACCCCTGCTGGGAGGTCAGAGCTGACGGCATTCTCAGTGGAAGAAACGGATACCTCGGTAGAATAAAAGTTATTGTCGAGATCAACTTTCAGTGTTCCCTCTCCCCACTTGGTCCCCTCTGCGTTCTGTACGTTGGCAGAAGTGGGTACATCCTGGCGTGCAGATGTTTCCAAGGGGACGGCTGGACTGCTGGTCAGGGTGTTTATGCGGTCTTGGAAATTCAGGGTCGGTAACTCAGAGCTGTGTGGATTCTGAATAACGTAGGGACCAGATGCAGACTCATTCATCTGACTGCTTTCTCGAGCATGTTCATAGGAAGAATTTCGGTAGCTCTTATAAGGAGCCCTCTTGCATTTCATAGGCAGTAGCCTGTAAAGTTTATAGGGATACACACTAGGCTTCAAACCTCCATTTGCTGTTTTTTTACTGATGGAAAGTCTGTGATCTATGGCATGGAAAGACTTCTGATGGTTTTTGAGAATATAGTAGGTCATGAAAGTTTCAAGGCAGAAAATGCACTGATAGCGCCTTTCTCCTGTATGCCAAATTTCATGTCTTGTTCTGTACTCAGCCAATGCAAATACTTTGTTGCAGTAATGGCACGGGTATGTTCTTCTCCACGAGTGAACATTTGCATGTCTTCGGAGGCTGGATAAAGTCACGTAACTACGTTTGCATACAACACAACTGTAGAGCATCTGCCCGTTAACAAATTTAACCATGTGGTCCATTTCTGGCAAGGTACTTCCGGTACTGGAAAATTCACCAATCCTATTTTCAGACAGCAAAGGTTCTGGACCTGTAAATGCACTTCCATTCTGTCCAATGGTTGGATAGTTTTCTAAAAAACGTTGGTTTCCTCCAGGAACAGGCATGTGGCTGGACCTCATACAAATCTGCTCGTGCCGATCCAATCTGTTCAGGGTGCTGAACTGTTTGTTGCAGTACTTGCACACTAAAGGCTCCTGGGTTGGCTTGTGGAGCTGCATGTGGGCACTGAGCAAAGTGCTACTGTCAAAGGATTTGGAACAACAGCTGCAGTTGTACACGAGAGGGGGGACTTCTGCCGTCGGTGGCCCAGGGACGTCAGAGGATTTATTTTCATCTTCCTTGGAAAAACGGAGATCTCCTTCATTGCTGGGAGATTTTGAATGAGGAAGAACTGTGGGCAGCTCTGGACTTCTCTCCTGATTAACCCCTGAGCTGGCTGCTGGAGGGGGTGGTATATTTTCTGCAGCTGAATCAGAAGCCGGGGGTACGGAGACGGTCTTTGGCTTTCGGCACGTCTTCGGTTTTGCTGCGAGAGCTTCACAATTTTCTTTACCTGTTTTACTGGGCGAACTGCTGTCGTGCTCACGTCCGGGCTGGCTTCTGTATGCCTCGGCCACGGAGGAAACGGCATATGAGTGCTCCGCCAGCGTGCGGACGGGCTCGGCCTCGTGGCACACATCTGTTCTCTCCAGGCAGAGGCTGGTGGTTCTCATGGAGTCCGAGACCTTTTTGAAACTTGCCCTCAAGTCCAGTGGAGAGAACATGTTATTACTATTTTCGGTTTCAATGATGGAAAAGGCATTTGTGATCCTTGGCCCATTGGTGATGGCAGGTTCTTCATGCCTTTTTTCATTTTTTTCTTCTTTAACCACTCCCTTCTCAGTAATGCAGAATACATAGGGACCAGGGGAATTTGAGAAGTTGCGATCAGTAAGGTCTTCCAAGAAGGATATTCCCAGCTTTTTCCCTGCAGCTGCAAGATCTGTAACTGTTTCCTGTCTCTTGACGACAACTGTGGAGCTGTAGATATAATTAAGGATCTCTGTAAACACTTCAGCTTTGAGATCATCCAGTTCCAGGACATGGCTGGAAATACAGATCGTATGGCTCCAAAAGATATTTTTGAAATAAAGGCTTGAAGCAGCCAGGACATTGCTGTGGGCTTTAAATTTGGTGTCTTCCACAATAATAGTGACATCACATAAAATGCCCCGAATGCGCTGTTCATTTAAGATGGAGAGCACTGTGTCACTGTGCAAGTCGTCCTTGAGGTCCCTGGAAAGGGACATGACTGTCATCTGAAACAAGAGGAGAGAAATGATCAGAGACCCTTCCAAAACTAGTTTCTTTCTTTTTCTTTTCTTTTTTTTTAAAGTAAGCTCTGTGCCCAGCGTGGGGCTTGAACTCACAACCCTGAGATCAAGAATTGCATGCTCTACCAACTAAACCAGCCAGAAGCCCCAACAAGTAGTTTCTTTATTTCTAGACAATTTTCAACATTTTTGAAAAACATTTTTTTGTATGAAAATACAGGTTTTTGTCTCATTCTTCTGTTGTTACTTGCAAGACTTGGAGTCAACATTACAATCTAAATCTTGATCTCGTCCCAGCCTGTTTCTCATACCATTGCTAATAGTTGTTATAGTTGGAAATCCTCCCAGAGCTCATTCTCCAAAGCTGTAGAGATATATACATGTCCAAATTTGGAAGGAGGAGGGTTCTAACCCCAAATGTGAAGGGTCTCATCGTCACTCAAGGCTGTTGCACTGAACTCCTAGAGCTAAGCAATGCCATGCTCCTGCCACAAACCTCTTATTTTCATAGATAACCCTGATGACCTGATCCAAATATCATTTATGAAGCCAGAAGATGATTTTTTTGAAAAAGCTTTCCGTAAGTAAGCAGTACCTGTATACAGAGGTATTGCCTGCTCAGAGAAGAACCAGAGAAGCCATTCCTAATTTGTGGCTCTGAAAGGCTCTTAATGGAGGGGCTCAGGCTGCATGACCAAGTCTGGCCACCAGGGGTTCCCCGCCTCTCTAAGCTACTGGCCATATCTCATACTTTCTCTAATTTCCCTTTTCATTACAGCTGAAGTAGATAGGGGTTTTCAAAAAGAGCTCGGTGAGGTAGTGAAGGCACGCGAAAAAGAAACAATTAAAAAATGAAGAAAGCATGTCTCTGAGTCTAGTCTCATTGTGGTTTGGATTTGTAGGTATCTCTACAAGATCCTGATTTCAATTCCTTCGAACATATACCCAGAAGTGGGACTGCTGGATCACATGGTAGTTCTATTTTTAATTTCTTGAGGAATCTCCATACTGTTTTCCATAGTAGCTGTACCAATTTACATTCCCACCAACAGTGCACAAGGGTTCCCTTTTGTCCAACCCTTCATCAACATGTTATCTCTTATCTTTTTGATGACGGCCATTCTGACAGGCGTGAGATAATATCTCATTATGGTTTTGACTTGCATTTCCCTGATGATTAGTGATGTTGAGCTCCTTTTCATGTTTCTGTCATTTTTATGCCTTCTTTGGAAAAATGTCTACTCAGGTTCTCTGCCCATTTGTTAATCGGATTATTTGTGGTTTTTTGGTGTTGAGTTGTATACATTATTTATATATTTTGGATATTAACCCCTTATCAAGTATATCATTTGAAAATATCTTCTCCCATTTGGTAGGTTGCCTTTTGGTTTTGTTGATGGTTTCCTTTGCTGAGCAAAAGCCTTTTATTTTAGTGTAGTTCAATAGTTGATTTTTGCTTTTATTTCCCTTGCCTCAGGGTACATATGTAGAAAAGTGATTCTATACCCTATGTCAAAGAAATTATTGCCTGTACCCTCTTCTAGGATTTTTACGGTTTCATAAAATTTTTATGGTTTCAGGTCTCACATTTAGTTCTTTCATCCATTTTGAATTTTTTTTTTTTTTTTGTATATGGCATAAGAAAGTGGTCCAGTTTCATTCTTTTGCATGTGGCTGTCCAGTTGTCTCAGCACCAATAATTCCACTACTGGGTATTTACCCCAAGAAAATAAAGACGCTAATTTGAAAAGATACATACAATCCTATGTTTATTGCAGCATTATTTACAATAGCCAAGATACGGAAGCAGCCTGTGTCTGACAGATTAATGGATAAAGTACATGTGGTACACACAGACACACATAGGAATATTACTCAGCCAATGAATGTTGCCATTTGCAAAAACATGGATGGATCTAAAAGGTATAATGTTAAGTGAAGTAAGTCAGAGAAAAACAAATACCATATGTTCACTCATGTGTGGAATTTAAGAAATAAAACAAGTGAGGGGCACCTAGATGACTCAGTTGATTAAGCGTCCAACTCTTGGTTTTGGCTCAAGTCATGATTTCACAGTTCATGAGTTCGAGCCCTGTGTTGGGCTCTGAGCTGACAGCACGGAGCCTGCTTGGGATTCCTGCTCCCTCTCTCTGCCCCTCCCCCATTTGTGCTGTATCTGTCTCTCTCAAAATAAATAAATAAAGTTAAAAATACATAAATAAAACAAGTGAACAAAGGGGGAAAAAAGACAAACAAAAAATCCCAGACTCTTAAGTCCAGAGAACAAACTGGTGGTGACCAGAGGGCAGGTGGGTGGGGAGGAGAGATGAAACAGATGAAGAGGATCAAATGTGATGAGAACTGAGCAATGCACTGAAACGAACATAACACTCTATGTTAATTATACTTCAATAAAAAAATACTGAGTCTAGTCATAGGTTCCTTTTAAAAAAATGTTTTTAATGTTTACTTAGTTTTTTGAGAGAGAGACACACAGAGTATGAGCGGGGGAAGGTCAGAGAGAGGGAGACACAGAATCTGAACAGGGTCCAGGCTCTGAGCTTGCTGTCAGCACAGAGCCTGACACAGGGCTCGAACCCATGAACTGTGAAATCATGACCTGAGCTGAAGTCAGCCACTTAACTGACTGAGCCACCCAGGCGCCCCTAGTCATAGGTTCCTAAATAAGCACAATTTAAAGGCATAGTGGCTCTTGTTCTGGTTCAAGGATCTTCTCTCTGTTCTTCCCAGAGCCTAGTTCTTGTTATTTTCTCTATATATTTTATACCATAAGCCTGGAAAGGCCTACCAACTAATATTCTAGTAAGGGATAGAATAGTATATAAGAAATACATAGTACGTTATTACATAGGGATCTAAATTAAATTAAAACTTAACCTTATTGTGTGTCATGTATTCTGTTTCATTTTAAAAAGGTTAATAGCAACTCACTAAAATAATTTCACTATACACTAACAGATCACTCCTGCAGTTAAAGCCAAAAAAAAACCCCCCTCTGGTCTAAAGGACATACTAACCAGCTGTTCATCCAGCCTCTCTCTCTCTTTTTAAAATTTATTTACTTTGAGAGCGAGAGCGAGAGTGAGAGTGAGAGAGAGAGAGAGAGAGAGAGAGAGCAAGTGGAGGAAGGGCAAAGAGAGAGAAAGACAGAGAATCCCAAGCAGGCTTTACACTGTCAGCACAGAGCCAGATGTGGGGCCTTATCTCATGAACTGAACCATGAGATCATGACCTGAGCTGAAATCAAAAGCAGAATGCTGAACCTACTGAGCCACCCGGGCAGGTGCCCCCAGCCTCTCTGGCGGCGTGTCTTCCGAGCACTGAAGTATAGCATTCAACTCACAGCATTCATTCAGCTGTGGAGAGACTAGAGGGTCACATGGAGAATTTATTTTTACCCTTTCCTAAAGCTATTATAAGTCATGCCCATTATGTTATTCAGTGTCCTTTATACTCTATAGGATCCATTTGATTCATTCTTTGATCTTATCCAGCCATAGGAAAAAGTGCATTAATACTAACAAATGCTTCTATTTCCAAGACAAGGAATCTTGGAACTAACTTTTATCATCAGCTATTGTAGCCACTGTTAGCCTGGATTTCTGGCATGACTGGTGTTGCATTTTCTTTATTTCATATTAGTTCTTCTACTCATCTACCCTGCCTTTAATTGTAACCGTCCATGAATCTCTTCTAGAAGTGTGAGGGATTAAGCCTATAAATAGAAATGGAATTAAATGAAATGGAATCTACGGCTTCCTCTATGCCCCTGAAGGAGAGGGTGTCACCCCTGAACAGGTGGCAGGAGTCGATTCTTCATTGGTTACAGATCAATAAAACATTCTGCTGATGTTTCTTTTGCCTTCCATGATTTCTCTGCTCCGGGCCTGTGCAGAATCCACTTTCTCTCCTGACTCATTTATTTACATCCTGTTCGGCTTTCCTGAAGCCCATAAATTATTTCAATTCTTTATCCAGCCTGACTGGATAGTCTCAGATCTGGCAAAAACACATACTATATGATTTTAAAAGGTGGTTTCCATCTCAGTTTAGTTCCATGCTGACATCTATTTTGTCCTTCCACCTCAAAAGTACTGCTTCTTCCAAAACACACCAATTTATAGCACTCTGAAACTCCCACTAGGCCTTACCTCCGCTTGGGGAATACAGTATTTCACATGAAGCCAATAAACACTCCAGGATGTTGGATGATTAGCCCCCCTCACTTTTGTAGGATTCTCTGATTCTTCTCTTAGATGTTCAATTAGGATGGTTAGTAAAAGGCTAACTGCGAACATTTAATAATATCTTTTTTTAATGGTTTGTTTTTGAGAGAGAGAGTGTGTGTGTGAACAGGGCATGGGGGGCAGAGAGAGAAGGGCACAGAGGATCTGAAACAGGCTCTGCACTGACAGCAGCGAGCCCAATGTGAGGCATGAGCCATGAGATCATGACCTGAGCCAAAGTCAGACAACCGACTGAACCACCCAGCACTCCCACACTTAATAACATCTTAATCATACTCACAATTAGAATAATGCATATAATAGAAAGTATCATTATTTAGGTCATTAACACAGCCTTCTAACTACGGACTATCCAAATAGTACACTGTTCAAAAGGGGACGATCTACGAAGGTGTGGCAGAAATCCTTTTACAATCAGAGTTACCATGCGGCACTTCAATCTGCCTGCTTGGCACACACATAAGAACTTCATTCTTGTGTCACTTTCCCCCAGCATGTGTGTAAAGGCCTAACATGGTCAGACACAGTGCTCAGAGCTGGAGATACTGAGGAACATGAGACAAGTCTCTGGCCTCAAGGAGGAGGGAGAGTCTAGGGGGAGAAAGAGAACTGTCAACTAATAACTGGAATCCACGATGGTAGGCTTTAGGCTAAAGGTATACACAAAGTGTTAAAGGATAAAGAGCCAACTCGTTATTGACAGGGGCCCTGGAAAGCTTGGCATCAATCAGTCAACAAAACAGGGGTGTGGGAAAGGCATTCTAAACAGAAGGAACACCATAGGCAAAACAAACAAAAAATGATACAAGGGTATGTGCACTCAGGGACTGATGAGTGGGTCTGTGTGATGGCAGGAGAACGTGTGCACACTGCTCTGTCCCCAGTGTCCCCAACAGCTCCAGGCACACGGCAGGCCTCCACACCTTTCTGTTGAATAACATGGGCTAGGAAAGGAAGGCTCATAAAGCCTCTAAAGTACTCCTCACAGTACATTTTGCGTTGCAGGTAAGAGGGAACCATTGGAAGTCTTAACCAGACTTGAGTTGAACCGCACTCACTCAGGCTGGGGTGAGAAGAAAGAATCAGAGGGGAGGGGCAAGCTGGCTGCAGGAGACCAGCCGGTTAGGCCATCCATGGTCCAGTTGAGAAGCAGCCCATCCACTCAGACGGAGTGAGAGGCAAGTAGATGGCTCTACCGCCAGCTAAGAAAGTGGCATGGAGGGGGGATATCGGGACTCAGAATAGATTTTCATTCCCTCCACCAACATTTATGGAACAGTTGTTAAGTACAAGGCATCAGACTAAATGTTATAGGAAGACAAGAGTTCATTCCTCCTTCCTCAGGAACAGATGTTTCCTGAATACCTACTATGTGCTTTGGAAGAGTAGTTCCCAGACCTGGCCATGCATCAAAGCTTCACTTGGGAAGCTTTAACATAATTTAGATTTATAGATTGCTCCCTCCCCTGCTCCCACAGAAATTCTAGTTTAGAACAGCTGGGGAAAGACTCTGGAATCCAATGTATTAAAAATATTTTTTTCTAACATTTATTTATTTGAGAGAGAGAGAGAGCACGCATGAGTGAAGGAGGGGCAGAGAGAGAAGGAAACACAGAATCTGAAGCAGGTTCCAGTCTCTGAGCTGTCAGAACAGAGCCCGACACGGGGCTTGAACCCACGAACCATGAGATCAGGGCCTGAGCTGAAGTTGGGTGCCCAAACGACTGAGCCACCCAGGTGTCCCTGTATTTCTTGTATTTGTATTGATTTAGTGAATGAGGAATAAATTAATATGATACCAAATTCAAAAGACACTACATGTAAACCTTGATGAGTCTTTTTTCCACCTTGTCTCAGAGGCTCTTCAAACAGTTTTGGTCAACCAGCTAGAACCAGGCCCAGTGGGCTGACACTAAAACCCTGCACCATAAAAGACACATAAATCCTGCCTTCAAAGCTTTGTGGTGTAGTAAGGGAGATAGGATGTGTTTATGAAATGCTGCGTAACAAAGACACACGATGAATGTGCAGAATCATACAAGCAGGCAGGCGGGAAGAAGGCAGTGGCATTCTGGGGAGCGGCTTGGGAAAGGGGGTGACGGAAGGCACAGGGAGACACTCGGCAAAGCCCTAGAGGAGCAAGGGCCATGTAGTGGATCTTGATGGTAGAACTTAGCTCTGCAGACAGAAACAAAGGAAAGGGAACTTCACTCAGAAAGAGGCACAGAGTTTCATATCCCCAAAAAGCTTATAATCCAGGAGTCAATGTAATAGTTCAAAGAATCCAAACCTGCAAATGCAAACTGAAAAAGCAGCGAAAGCTGATGAAGATGGACCTTAAAGTCTTTAAGACTCTAGATCCCTCTAGAACCTCCTTTTCTACCCTACCCATGCCTTCCACCTGAACCACTTCCCACCACAGTCACGGGATCATTTCTGATGGTGCCAAAGCTAAAAGCCATATCCTATGTGTCCAAAGGGCAATAAAGAAATGAGGTCAAAGTCTGTACAACAGAGGGACCCACAAGAGGCCACAGGCAAATCTGACCCCACAGGCTTTTCTGACCAACCTGGTATGTGGAACCATGTTTTTGCAAAACCGGGCTGACGTTGAAAAGAGTAAGATTTAACATAAAAACCAATACACCTTTCTTGAACAACAGGAAGAGTGGGCAAAATGGTTTGTGGCCCGCCTGGCAGGAAGGCCTGGGTGCCTCGTAGCTGTGTCCCCTCATCACAGCCACCCGCACTCACACACTGCCTGCCCATCCTCTAACCACCAAGTGGCTTCTCTCTGTAACATGACCAGCCTGGCCCCGTTAGCTGGTTTCCTTTGTTGTGACATTATGGGAAATAATATTAGACCCACAGATCTTATCAGACATACATACTTTAAAGATCACCCCAAAACTAAGACTTATAAATGAGCTTTTGTGTGTTCAGGGTGGAGGGGATAGTCATCCTTGGCAAAAACAGCATTCTTTGACTTAAAAAAGTTAACTGACCTTCTCTACTATATTTCTGTACAGAGAGTAATGTAACACGGAAGCCTTAGGAATTCTGGCCAACGGAAAGCCCACAAAAGACCTCAGAAAAAAGAAATGTAAGATGGAAAGAAGATGAAATTTAATTTACACGTAACTTTTTAAAATGCTTTCTAAAAAGCAAGCTTCATGCAATAAATTCACTTCTCTCAGTAGTATTACCAAGACGGGATAGATCAGCATGAAAAAGGCTAACCAATGTTATAGATGCAAAAATTTTGGTAGGCCTACATTTCTTTTATTTTTTTAATTTAATATATTTATTTTTGAGAGAGAGAGGCAAGCGAGGGAGAGAGAGGGAGACACAGAATCCAAAGCAAGCTCTAGGAGCCCCGATGTGGGGCTCAAACTCCTGAACCACATGATCATGACCTGAGCCAAAGCGCTGGACGCTTAACTGACTGAGCCATCAAGGTGCCCCTAGTTTTTTTTTTTTTTTAGAGAGAGAGCACAAGAGTAGGGGAGAAGGGCAGAGGAAAAGAGAATGAGAATCTTAAGTAGGCTCTGCGCTCCACCCAGAGTCCTATCTGAGGCTCTATCCCAAAACCCTGGGATCATGACCTGAGCCAAAATCAAGAGTTGATGCTCAACTAATTGAGCTACCTAGGTGTCCCATAAACTGATTTGTAATTAGATAACTGTGGTTGTCTGATTTATGTTACTATTTTCCTGAGTTTGTATTTAAGCTGTAATAGCCTTTAACATATACCTTCTAAAAGATACATAAATATACACACATATATATATACTCACTTGTATGTACAAAAAATGTATGACTTTATAAATATATAAGCATATGCTATATAAAATATTTAGTCACATTTACTTATAGAAACATATATACATATGTATACATTTACTTATAGAAACACACATATATGTACATACATGTATACATACATGTATCTATATGCAGATACATGTATGTATATATACACATACATGGACATTTGAGAGAGAAAAGGGGTGCAGCTAATAACTATGCTAGAGAAACAGTATACACTGGGACTGCACCTGAGGAAATATCTATTTATTTATACATTTATGCATATATATACACACATATATGTATGTACATGTGGATATAAAAAACAAAATATAAGCCTCTACATAAATATAAAATCCTATATTATAAGTACATATGTGTATGTTTACAGGAAGTATGATAAACATACTTTATAATAATACCTTATATAAATGCCATTGGGAAATTCTAGTTAATTCACATATTTAGAATCTTCTGATGGTTTCATCTCCTACCATACTCCAACCTTATCTAACACACATACATATAATGCAAAGATGGGCACTTAAATTCAACATTTTTGAAGATTAAATTACCTTTCCCTCACCAGCTTTTAGAATGAACTAGCTTTAAAAAAATGAAATAAATCTATGCTCATGGTAAAATATTCAAACAGTGCAGAAGTGTATTAAGGTACAAAGCAGAAGGCCCGGTCTCCGTCCTAGCCTCCTCTCCCCCACATCAATGCACTCACGGCACCCACAGCACCCGTACTCCCTAGATGGATACCTTTTTTCTCACTTTGGAGGATCTGTACACTACCTCTGTATAAATGATTTCCTCTGGAGTTTGTTCTATCCTAGCCTCTAGCTCCTCTGTCTGGCAATTCCTTAAACTTTCTCATCTCAGGTGAGAGCCCACCTGGGCACCCTTCGTCCTCTGGAACGTCTAGTTCTGGCTCCCACCTAATGAAACATGGAGTGTTATGCACTTGCTCATGTTTCTATCCTTCCCTATTTGCTCCCTGAGTGCAGGGTCAATCTAACTCATCTTTGTTCTCGCGACACCTGTAGGGTACAGTACACTGTCGATGATGTTGACGGTGAGCGAGAGGAGCTGGCTCTTCAGACCCTGAGCAGCAAACAGCTTAAATTAACACACCGCATTTAGAAGAGCTCCTGACTTAAAGCTTTAAAAATTAGAACCAGATGAACCCAAATTCTACTCTGCAGAGAGCAAAAGTAACTAGGAAAATAAAAACTAATTCCTGTCCATTTTTTTCCCTAGTTTCCTTCTAATGTGGCAGTTCTCCAAGTGTTTCATGGACCTGGAGTCTCCGAGACCCTGTCGGCAGGTTCATGAGGTCAGAACTATTTTCATAATAACACAAAGATGTCATTTGCCTTTCCCCCCACCGACCATGCTGATATGTGCGTTGATAATACAAAAGCAATGATGGGTAAAAGAGCCGATACTGTAACAAGCATCAAGCCAGTAACACTCAGATAAGTAAAAATTAATTTTATTAAATCCTGACTAGTGAATATACATCTGTTTACTATTTTGTGTGATAAAATGGGAGGTACATAAAACACTTGTAGTGCACTGAAAAAACAATGTCTACCTTGAGGAAAAGCACTGGGTGGTTCTTAGAGTTGAGAGCTCAACTAGTCAACTTTTCTTTCATGGAACACCATTTTTACGTTAAAAAATGACTGACAAACTATGGTTATTCAGATGTGGATATCTGGGCAAACATTTTCTTTAAAATGAACTAAGGGAACCTGTCATTTCAAGGAAGTAGCCATTTTGTTCCTAGTAATAAAATTTGATTTTCAGAAGAAAATCAGAATTCTGGAAAACTTGGTATTTAACATAAACTTTGGTATTCACAGCCATGAGCTTTACATTTCTCAATACATAATGATTTTTCTAATGAGGTTGGTGGTGCTGTAAATGAATGTGACTTTTGGATTGATGTTAATGAATGTAACTTTTGGATATTGTGCAATGAGTTTGGAAGATAGGCATAGCTGAGTGAACTAAAAATTTCCAAATATTGTAATAAAAAACCACACATACAAAGGCAAAAAGGTGTAAGAGAGATCAGTTGATTTAAATGTGACAATGTATGGAAAGTTCATTGCTTTGGTTCAAATTCCATGTCGAAACTAACCTTTAAAAAACCATCTACCTGTCAAGTTTTGGTGTATTATCAAAGAATATCCAAAATTAAATGAAAAAGCTATTAGAAAACATCTCCCCCTTCCAACTACCTATTTGTATGAGGTTAGATTTTCTTTACATACTCCAACCACAAAAACATACTCACCAGTGATTTCAGAATCAGATATGAAAATCCAACTGCCTTTCTATCAAGCTAAACATTATATATTTGCAAAAACCTAAGATAATGCCACTCTCCTCATTATATTTTGTGTCTTAGAAAGTAGATATTTTTTAAAATAAAATGTTATTAAAATAAATAAAATGTTATTTAATCATGACTTTATAACAGTCATTTTTCATGAATTATGATTATTATTTTTTAAATGTTTATTTATTTTAAGAGAGAGAGAGAGACAGCACAAGCAGGGGAGGGGCAGAAAGAACAGAGGGTGAGAATTCCGAGCTCTGACGCTGGACTCAGTCCCACGACTATGAGATGACGTCCTGAACTGAAATCAAGAGTTGGATGCTTAACTGACTGAGCCACCCAGGTGCCCAGAGTTAATTGTTTTTCTAAATCCTCTTTTAAATTTTGAATATGGAAAATATTGATAGATATTTAACTCAGATAAACAAAAGGTCTTTGGGTCTTCAATGATTTCTTACAGTGTAAGGCGGTCCTGGGACCAAAACATTTGAGAAATGCTACTCTAACCTATAAGACAATGTTCAAAATGATTGTTAAGTTCTTTAACAAATATTTTACTCAATAAGAGAAATCAGATACAGGCTTGAAAGAACGAGAGACAAAGTGAATGAGAATGTGGTAAAATATAAGCAGCAATCCCCAGGAGAAGGAGACTAAGGGATAGAGAAACACAGGCCGACATACCCAGTCATACAGACACACATTCTATAGCTGTCGTGAATTTCCCAAGCTTGAAGTCATTACTAACAACCTCTGGAGTCTGAGCATGGCTGAAAAACCAGGGGGACAAACAGGCCTTCCACACTATACATGCTCAGGTAAAAACTGTTCCTTGATCTGCAGGACTGTGGCCTGTCTTACATTTGCACTATCTAGCACTGCTTGCATTCTTGCCTTCCAAATCTCAAAGGTCAGCTTGCTCACAGAATTTTGTGTGTCCATAACGATTCTAGCCATTCATCTATGGAATCAGCCCCCATCCCACTGGATCCTGGAGACTGCTTTTAGGCACTGGTTCACTCGTTCTACAACTGAACTTTAAAAAAAAGGGAGGGGTAAATGGGTGGCTCAGTGGGTTGAGAGTCTGACTTCGGCTCAGGTTATGCCCCCATGTTGGGCACACTGTTGTCGGCACAGAGCCCGCTTCGGATCCTCTGTCCCTTCTCTCTGTGCCTCTCCCTTGCTGACATTCTCTCTCTCAAAAATAAATATACGTTAAACAATTTTTTTAAAGGGAAATAATCCTTAGCAATAATCTGACCAACTAATACTACTCTGTATTTACAGCTTATATTTTTAAATGTCTATTTATTTTGAGAGAGAGCGCATGCACACAAGGAAGCACAAAGTGGGGTGGGAGGGCAGAGAGAGAGAGAGAGGGAGACACAGAGTCTGAAGCAGGCTCCAGGTTCTGAGCTAGCTGTCAGCACAGAGCCCGATGTGGGGCTCAAACCCACAGACCATGAGATCATAATCTGAGCTAAAATCAGATGTTTAACCGACTGAGCCACTCAGGCACCCCCTCCAGCTTAATTAAATTCTTCCCTCCCCAATTAGTCAAGGCAATTTACTGAAATACACGGAAGTCAAAAAACTTAAAATGAGAGTTTCCAAATAATTTTTAACTCTCATGGTACAAAAATAATCTTATAAAACCTCTTCATTAATCAATAACATGTCTATTATTAGAACTTTATAGGGCTTGTTAATAAAATTTGGTGTACTTTTATTAGTAAGACACGACAAAGAGTGAAGTAACTCAACCTCACGTACGGCTAATCTCCAGGACCAGACTGAGGCCTATTTTTTGAAATCTCCTGATCAGAGGAGAAGACCTAGGGCCCTCCTGCAGCACGCTGGCCACCACCCAACTCCTAATGTACAGAACAACAAAACTGAACCAACAGAGCAACTTTCGCTTCTCTCTACTGCACGGCTCCTTCTATAAAAAGAAACTTAGAAATAAAACCCAACTAAAAAAAGCACACACTGGATTAGGATACTGACCTGGAATCCTGCAGAAGTCAAATGCCCAGTCCATTTTGGAGCAGTGCAGGGCCCATATCGAAGTGGAAACTACTGCACGGGTCTGCTGGACCCCGCAGAGAGGGTTCCGACAAAGGACACGGCTTCAGCGACTGCGCTCCACCACCCCACACACATCTCTGCAATACGTTTTCTCAGAGTCCTGCTGGGGGACTACGTCACACCCTCACATGACAAGGTGTTAGAAACACACGCATCGGATCTCAAAAACAGATTACAAAACAGAAGCCCTTTATAGAGTTCGGCTGTGTCTAGGAAAAAGGAAAATCCTCTTGATTTCTCTTCTAAATGCAGTCCAAGGAGGTAGAGAAGAGGTGCATTTATCAGACTTTAATGCACTTAAACTATCGAATTCAAGAAAGCCTAGTGAGGCGTGGAACGTTTGCTTTTTCAACTGAAACTCAGGCCGTTCGAAAGGCTAATGTCAGGAAGCTGCTAGGGTGTATTCAATAGAGAAAGGCTGGCTTGAACAACTTTACCTGAATATATTCTTTTGAAAAGGTAAACATTTGGTCTCTAGACTTGTAGTTGCGTGCATATGGACTGTAAGAACGAGCATTATCAGATTCATGGATGATGCAATGTGCTAAGTTAAATATTTCAGGTTGCTTGTTTGGAAAGATGAAAGGGGGGGAAAGGTCCTTGGCTTCTTTTTTCCTTTTTGAAACACCACAGCATTTCAGGGTAGCCCATGTACCCTGGGTTCATCTTAGGATCATGCATGCCCAGATACCTGCTTGCTTAAGAAACCTGGCAAACAGGCTTAGAGAGCATACCTCTAAGCCCTCTGGTGCTGTGTTCGTTCCTCATCTCAACCAAATTCCACTGACACTCCTGTCTTATGCAGGAGGCATTTTTAATATGAATGCTGTGGGAACCGAGTTACCAAAATGACCAGACAAGGCTTCCTGTCCTCTGGAACTTCTCATTTCCAGGTGACCTTATCATCCAGAGTTGGTTTCAAAAAAACAAATACCAATTTTTTATGAGCCTAAAGGGCCAACTGATTTAATGGACCTGTTCCTCTCAGGTGACTGCTTCCTCTTGGGAAGGGCAGAAAGAAGAGCTGTCAGATATATGTGGCTATCGAACAACAATCACCCTCCAGCTGGCCGTAAGGACTACAATGGACTAAATGCCAACTGCTGCTTTGGTGTTAAACCATCTAAACCCACCTCTCCTGGCACCCTCCCTCTCTACCCCCTGCTCCCTCTGTCCCCCAGCTTTCTCAGGACGACTGCGTGGCAAGGAATCCCAGTT
The DNA here is from genome assembly GCF_008692635.1 of Crocuta crocuta. Lineage (NCBI taxonomy): Eukaryota > Metazoa > Chordata > Mammalia > Carnivora > Hyaenidae > Crocuta > Crocuta crocuta. The sequence goes on along the minus strand of NW_027528873.1, from coordinate 3,867,202 downwards.
TACACTGGTTCTTTCTGGAGGAGCCAGAAACTGTGCAGGAAGGAGCACACGCACGCACGCACAGCATGAAGCACAGCGCTTGGCACACGGTGGGGTTGGTTCAGCAAGTGTGGGCTGGACTCAGCTGGAGCACTGAGCATGTCCTGCTCAGTGGTGGTTCGGAGAGGACTGCTTATGCAGTCCGTGCTTCACACAGTCCACAGGATGGTCTTTTATAAACACAGAGAGATCGAGTCAAGCCTGCTGAAAACCCTTCAGCGGCATTCTCCTGATGTCAGCACAAAATCCAGATACTTCACTGTGGCCTGAGAGGCCTGGTGTCATCCACGGCTCCCGCCTGCCCTCTCCAGATCTGCCTGCTCCCCTCCACCCCATTCTGTGCTCACCACATACGCCTCCCTGGGCTTACTTCACCTGCTAGGTCTCTTCCAGCCCCGGGGCCTTTAAACACACTGATCCCAGAACTGGCCATGGCTGGCTCACTCTCATGCTTCAGGTCCACCTCAAATGTCATCCTGAAGGGACCATCCCATCTCTGTTTGATCCTGCTTTCACGTGCCCTCATAATGCCTGGTTTCCCTTCCTACCACCCACCTCACCCTGCAATTGCCACATGCGTCTGCCGGCTTGCTCACTGTCCGCTCTGCCCACCAGAAGGTAAGCTCCAGGACAGAAAGGACCTCGTCTGCCCTGTTCATGACTACGTCTCCAGGATGCAGCACACGGCAAGCACTCAGGAAATGTTTGCTGAATGACTACATGAAGTGGCTGTGCATAGAAAACACGATGAGGCTCCCCTTGATTGAAAGAGCAACCTGCCCCTTTCCCCTGCATTTGCGATGCCCTGAATCCTGCTCTGCTTTTTTCTTTTCCACAATACCCATGGCACTCCAACACACTACACAATTTACCCCTTTATTACTACCTGTCCACCTGCCTGCTAGAATTGAAGTGTCACAGGGCAAGTCTTTCATATTCTACACTGATGTATCTTAAGCACCTAGAACAAGTCTTTCATATTCTACACTGATGTATCTTAAGCACCTAGAAAAGTACCTGACACATAGTAGGCCCTCAAAAAATATTCATTTACTGAATAAACAATCCATGCTGTAAATAGATACCTGTTTCTAAATCAGCATTAGATATGGGTAGGCACCATAAACACTGCCAAATACAATGCGCATTCGTTTGAATTTGCCTAATCAATTTAGAATAAAATTGCTTTTATCTGATATATTTCAGGTTGCGAAACACTTCACATATTAATTCTTTTAATCCTCTTCATCATCCTGGGCAGTGGGAAAGTAAATTATTATTACATACTCACAGGGTCAAGTGGATTAACAAACAGAGTTTGTGCTGAGTATATGGAAGCTGATATTATGGTGCCCACAGTATCCAGTGGAAAGGTAGTACCTTGCTTGCAGAGAGCTGTCATTTCTGATGGCAGCACAGTGCTCAGTCCCCCACACTCTACTGCCGCCTCACATGCGTGTGCACACACAGCAGGAGTGAAGACAGAGTAGGTGACTTGTTCCATCTGGCACAAAACTGCCCTGCACCAAGTCCAAATAGCAGGCTTACTGTGGATCACCACTGTGGAAGCCCAAAGCAGGAACAGACCCAGGCTGAGATTAAGAGCTAGAGCCACCGGGGGCAGCCAGCCTGAATCACACACCAAGAAGTAAGAGGGGCACCTGGGTGGCTCAGCTGGTTAAGCGTTTGACTCTTGGTTTCAGCTCAGGTCTTGATCTCACATTTTGTGAGTCTGAGCCCCACATCAGACTCTGTATGGACAGTACGGGGCCTACTTGAGATTCTCTCTCTCCTTCTCTCTCTGCCCCTCCTCTGCACTCTTTCTCTCTCTTAAAATAAATGAAGTTTAAAAAAAAAGAACACAGAAATGCTGCATGTAATGAAGCAGAATGTGCCAAGAGTGGTCCTGAAGAAGGGCAGCTGAGGATCGGACTTAAGGCAAGCAGACCCCCGCCATGGGCAGCAGTCCCCAGGGCAATCTGACCGTTGCTACACAGTGGGCCCTGGGCCTGGGACTCTGCATGCCGGCCGGGCAAACAGTGGTGGTACAGTAGGTATTCTCTAGGTGCCACCTGAGCACGTAACACAGTCAGTCAGGCTATCTGCCCTGCAGCCCAGAATTTGCTAAACACCCAACACCAAGGCCTTTACACCCACATGTTGCCAACTTAAAATTTTAGTATTAAAAGAAGTTTTTTTTTTTAAATGTTTATTTATTTTTGAGAGCTAGAACATGAGCAGGAAAGGGCCAGAGAAAGAGAGAGACACAGAAGCTGAAGCAGGATCCAGGCTCTGGGCTGTCAGCACAGAGCCCGATGTGGGGCTCAAACCCATGAACTGTGAGATCATGACCTGAGCTGAAGTTAGACATTCAACTGACTGAGCCACCCAGGTACCCCCAAGAAGCTGATTTTTTAAAGTCTATTCAGTTCAGTTCAGTTCAATCTAAGGACTCAGAAGACAAAGACCAAGGATTTGCACAGCCAGGATCTGTTAATCTGAAAATGTATCAGGAAAATGAATTTTAATTTGGCTCCCCTTCCTCACAAGTATTTAGATTTACCTGCTCCTTATAGGACTGGGCATGATGCAGTCTCTGGGCTCATGAAACTCCTGCTAGAGAACTGTCAGTCAGGGTACGGCATGAGTGCAATGGGTGTGACGCATGAGGGGAGCACTACGGAAAGCGAATCTCCAGGGGAGGGTCAAGCTGGCTGTGAGCTTTCTCCATGACAGATGGAAGAGTCCCCCCACAAACACAGAACTGAGAGGTGGTCAGTGAGGCTTGTGAAAACTCTAAATCCAAATTCCAGAATATTTTTTTTTTAATTTTTAAGGTTTGTTTATTTTTTAGAGAGAGATAGACTGTGAGTGGGGGAGAGGCAGAAAGAGAGGGAGACACAGAATTCCTCCAAGACTCTGAGCTGTGAGCACAAAGCCCAATGCAGGGCTCAAACCCATGAACCGTGAGATCATGACCTGAGCCAAAGTTGGACGCTTAACCAACTAAGCCACCCATGCACCCCCAAATTCTAGTATCTTTACTAAGGCGTATAAAGTCCTCTGCGACTTAACCGCACTTCCTGCCACTCTAACGTGCATCAGCCTTCTTTCTGTTTCCTTGAATATGCCTAGGATCTTCTCACCTCAGGGTATTGCTTCTGCATTCTAGAATGCTCTTGCAGCCCAGGCAGTAGTCCTTTCTTATCTCTATCCAACAATCCTTTCCTCCCTCAATTAAGTTCATCTGTTATATATTCTCAGCATACTTTTCTTTCAGAGCACTCATTATGACAATAGTTAAGCATTGACAAACGTGTGCCTTTACCACAAAAGTATAAATTCTATGAGGGCTAAGACTGTCTACCAGTATCCCTAGCTCCCAGCACTGTACTTGGCACAGAACAGATGTTAATAAACCTTTAATAAATGAATGCAAAAACAAAAAGCACCCAATCACTAAGCTTTCTAAAGCCCACTATACTGGGCACTGTTACCAAGCTTTCTGGATCCAGCATTAGGTCAATAGAAACTGCCCTGCTATTTGTCACCTATGCTAAAAGGGGTGAATATGTTTGTTGAACATAAAAAAAGTCAAGAAAGGTGTTTCGATATGATAGAACACACACACACACACACACACACACACACACACACATCAAATCAACACTGCTAGCCTAAACCTGAGCAGGATAAGACAAGCCAGGGCCATCTATCTACCCACAAAGTTGTCACTGCTCAAACAAGTTAAAACACTGAAACGCAGCCTTGAAACACTGAAAAATGGCTTACTATTACTGCTTGGGCTCAAATTAAAAAAAAAAAAAATGGAAAAGAGCAACACTTTATGCCCTGATACGCTTTGTTCTGTGAAAGACAACAGGCCCAAAATGGATTTGCTTATGCTAAGCTAAGCCCCATGTCACCAAGTGAAACTTAACTTGGCTTTAGCTCTTCCAGAAATGGAATCTTAAACCAGTTAATCACGAATCAACTTTCATCAGCATTAAGTACTCTGCTGATAAGGCCCTGCCACCCTCTATAAGGTGAGTAACCTTGAATACCAATCTGCCTCTCTGCCGAGTGCAACTTCCTTATTCTGCTCCATCTGCCTGTAAAATCTCTGCCTTGCATAGCTCTCTGGCACTCCTTTTTTTATCTGCTAGATTGGATGCTGCCCAATTCACAAACTACTGAATAACGTCAATAAAACCTTTAAAATTTACTCAGACGAATTTTATTCTTAAACAGTTTTAACTCCAGGGATTCGGTCTTTGTCTCTTAAATGCTTAAACTGGAAACAAACTTTTAAAATAACTTTAAAAAAAATACTAAAACTTCAAAGTAGTCAACACGTGGGTGTAGTATAAAAATGTTACTGAGCTATGTTGTGCACATGCATTGGCCCATGACCTCACTATGCTGCTGTCCCCTGCTCGTTAGAGAGCCTCTCTGGGCAGGCTTCCTGAGGGCTGCTGTCGTGTGACACTGACACCCCACCACAAACACATCAACGTCCCCAACGAGACCTGCTCATCTGACAAGAGGAAATTCACCTCCTACGCCAGCCACATGCTGTCCCCTCGGCACCTAACTGGGACATCCACGTGCCCAGTGCTGTTCTACACACTGTACACACCGTCCCGATTAAGTTCACGGCAACCCGATTTTGTAAATGAGAAAACTGAGGTGCAGAGAGGCTGTGTAACTTGACTGGGGTCATTTAACTGCTGAGCAGCACAGCTGGGATTCAGACCCAGGCAGTAGAACTCAAAAACTAGACTCTCCATTTCAGGTTCAGAAGCACCAAGAAATAAAGAACTTGGCTTTTCTGCCTGCTCACAACCCCAGCCCACTTACCAGTGTGTGAGTGCTTGGCAAACTTTCAACTGGACTTGAGCAGGGCTGCCACATGCAGGGGGACAGGTTCTGCCCTGTGATATGCTGTGAGGAAGGGCAGACTGAGAGCCAGCTCATGCTCTGCTTGGCCAGGCAGGTACACTGGTGAGGGCTGCATCCTCCTGCCACACGGAGGGGGTGGTTTCTTTAAAATGCATAAAGATACCATATGGACCACCAGGTGGCTCTGAGGTGAACACCTGGGGAAAGTCAGAATTTTCCATGACATTCTATTTTTAATTTGTGTACCTAAAAAAAAATGTAAACCTGAAAGTAATATATGGCATTCATAAATATCATTATTATTTTTTAAAGATTTTATTTTTATGGGGCGCCTGGGTGGCTCAGTCCGTTAAAGCATCCTACTCTTGATTTCAGCTCAGGTCTTGATTTCAGGGTCATGAGTTCAAGCCCCGCGTTGGGCTCCATGATGGGCATGAGGCCTACTTAAAAAAAGATTTTAAGTAACCTCTACATCCAATGTGGGGCTTGAACTTACAACCCCGAGATCAAGAGTTGCATGCTCTACCGACCAAACCAGCCAGGTGCCCCGCTATTATTATTTTTTGATTCACTTCTATTTCAAGGTAATATTTATCAAATGCTTACCACTCACCAGTTACTGAGTGCAACAAAGGAGCTACCATAAGAAGTGGGTATTGAAGGGCAGGTGGGGAGATTAGAACTCCTGAACCAGGAGAACTGAGAGACCCCAAAGCACCATATTAATCCATTCATGAAACAGGGCTCTCCCTAAGGATAATTCAGGATGAGGCAGATCACATCCAATCTGGGATAATGGCAGAGAGCTTGAACTTTGGTGTCAGGTGGACCTGGCTCTGGCACATTCTGGCCATGACCTTGGGCATGTTTTTAAGCTCTTTGCACCTCAGCCTCTTCATCTGTGAAATGGAGCTAAAAATAGAATCTATCAGGGTTAATATGAGGATTAAATGATAATACCTATAAAGGGCTTTGCGTAGTGTCTGGAACAAAATCAAGCTTACTAACCATGAGCTATTATTATTACTACTACCAATTAATAATTAGTTGCAAATGTCAGTGGGAACAAATATTGCAAGCCTTGGCCCCAGGCCCAAAATGTAAGGAATATGAAATTCCTCAATGGCAGGGACATATGTTCCATTTCACTGTGTGCCCAGAGGTCCCCATCACCCCTCACACTACTTAATATCCCAAAGGGGCTCATCAACTAACCATTCCTCCCTAATGCAGACAGCAGTTAGATCTGAACCTTAGCTCAGATGTGGGCATTTAGTTACAAGTATCACCTAAATTCTTTTCTTTCTTTAGTTGCATCCTTTGTTAGCATTCTTCTTAGCACGTGGAAAAAAGGTATCAAAGATTTAAATAAAATCATTCAAGTTAACTATTTATGAGGAATTCTGGTAAAAAGCTTGATAGGAAAGAAACCAGAACAAGGTTTAAGACAAATACTTAAATCATCTATAAATTTCCATGATGTGTACTTGTCCTAAGTTAGATCACTCAAATTACGCTATACAAGGCAAAGTTAGGGTGCCGTCAGTTTACAGGGTGGCGAGCCTGTTTTAGAGAGCTACGTTCTTTCACCTCTGCTCTGCTGCTGCACGTGTCCCATGCACAGACTCCTCGCCCCTCCCACCACGGAGCTTCTGCAGGGCCGTGTTCTGGGACCTCCTTCTTACTTTAAGAACCTAGTAACTTGTCAGCTTGGTATGACTTATTTTAGAGAACATTTTTGATTTTTGATTTTAGAATTCTTTTAGTTATATCTCAGTTTAGTGATGGATTCATTAGATTGTGGTTTGTTCATTTAAAAAAAATTAAAAATTTGGGTTCAGTCTGGGGTTTAACAAGTTTTGTGCTTATATGGGATCCGGTTCAAGCTTCCACTGAAGTCCGTGAGGAAAATTTTGGACAACTATCTGATGTAGTCAGTAGTCCCAAGCTCTTCTTCTCCTGTTCCATTGGGCTGTCTTTTCTCTGTCTGCTTAGTTACATCTTCATGCTCAAAAAACAGTTCTGCCATGTGCTAGCTGTATGAACTTGGACACTTGGATTAGTTAATTAACACCTCCAGGCCTGTTTTTTTTTTTATCTACAAAATGGATGTAATAGTGCACCTTACACATAAAATGTATCTCATTCTATTGCTCTTTTCACCCTAATTTTCCATGAAAATTCCAGAAAACAATACCTACAACTCTTTTCTTTAGCCCATCTCATTTTGATGATAACAACCAATTTAATGCTTGTTGCTTGAAAGGTAGGAATCAGGGGCCATTTTGTAAGCAAGGGTTTCTCTGAAGCTAAAGTGGAAAGATGAATGGCTTAGAGAGTCTCAGGCTTCAAGGGCTTCCAGTGAGCCTGAGCAAGACTAGTTCTCACAGGTTGGGCAGTGGGGAGCCAGGCTGACCCCAGAAGAAAAGGAGTTAGCCTCAAAATAGTCCTGGAAGGTAAATGCAAAAACATGTATTTGGCAAAATAAGGAACTATGGGTAATACAGTAAGAGTTCTTGTATCAAAGTCTTGCAAGAAAAACACAGGTATAGTAATGCAATTGAAAGAACCAATGTTTACTTTTAAAGAATAAGTTCAGGGGCACCTGGGTGGCTCAGTTGGCTAAGCGTCTGGCTTTGGCTCAGGTCATGATCTCACGGTTTGTGGGTTCGAGCCCCGCGTCGGGCTCTGTGCTGACAGCTAGCTCAGAGCCTGTTTCAAACTCTGTGTCTCCTCTCTCTCTGACCCTCCCCTGCTCATGCTGTTTCTCTCTCAGAATAAATAAATAAATAAATAAATAAATAAATAAACATTAAAAAAAGAATAAGTACATGCATCATGATATTTATGATAAATAAAACCAATAACTGTATTAACAAATAGAAAATCAGTGACTCTATTGTTCTTTGGGGGGGAGGTCCTATATGCCCATTAAAGATATTACCTGCCACAACCCTACTGTGAAGAATAAGCAGAAAAGAGGTCAGTGGCTTCTTTGGGCCCACACATTGCTCTTTCCACTGTGGGTCAAGGCACAGAGCAAGAGTGCCCTCAGACTATCATCTTAGCCTCAGATTAGATCATTACTCAGTTTTTTCACACACAGAAATGGCAAAAACATCCATATGGCCAGCCTCACCAGTGTTAGTAGACAGAGTTAGGGAAGGCAAAGCATTTTGCAACCTGAGTGTTCTGTTCTCCTCACAGCTCCCTTCTGTTCCATCCTCACCTCACTGGGAAGGGGGCCTTTAAGCACCATAAAGAAGTTATGCCCAGAGTGGCAATCAATACCAGCAAGGAAGAAAGGAGGCAGGGCAGAGGTACCTCTGTACCAGAAGGGGTGGGGCTGGATATAGGACATGGGGAAGGGAGGCCATGGAGGAAAGAGCCTGGGGCTCCCTCCTAAGGAGGCCTCTGCAACTGAAGCCCTTCCCAGTAAACACAACTCCTGGGAAGGTCTGGCTACTATGTCACTGAGCCTGCCCACACTGTTCTTCTAGGTGTCATAGGCTTAATAACAGGGTTATGGTCATAAAGGTAAATTCCCTAAGGCAGTTCCTAGCTCTGCGATTAGACAGCCCCTGTTAAAAAATGATCCTTTAGACAGAGCTTTGCCTTGGCAGCAGCCTCTTCTGGGTTGTGTTTGAGGTTCTTTTATATTTGATGACCAAAGCCCATCCCCAGTCCAGAGTGCTGTGTCCACAAGATGGTGCTGAGTCCACACAGAGAAATGCTCTAGTGTCCTGGGTAGCTGGTAATGCTGTCCCCCATTCTCCCACCCCATCTCCCACTCTCCCACCCCAATCCTCCTCAAAATGGGCAGATGAGTATGCACTGCTCCAAAAGAAATAGACATTGAGTGTTTTAGGTAACAAAGAGAGCCTGCTTCTTAGTGGAGGTTGCACTCTAACTCGTTCTTAATTGGTCACAAATGGCTTCTAGAGAGTCTTCAGATAAAGGGTGGGGACTGTACTGCCCAGTGCATCAATTTCCTCCTTGGAGGAGCAGTCCTCACCAGGAGCAAAGAGAGGGCCCTCAGTGGTGGCCTCTGCCCCACCATAGCCCTTTGAAGGTTTATTTAGCATGTCCCCTTTCCTGGGCTAAACATCTCAAATCCCTTCTGCTAGTCCACTGTGAAGAGGGTTTTGTAGACAAAAAGAGCATTAGATTTGGTCTAAGCCTCTCATTTTGGATGCAAGTAAACTGAGGCGTGGCAAAGTCTAAGATCCTATGGTGTGACCAAAACTGGTTTCTGGACTTCGATTCCAGATGCTTCACTATTATCATACTCAAATGGCAGATGTTGGGACCTGCTGGCCAACAGCACGACCACAGAAAGGACTTGACCTTCCTAACACACACCGCACAGGGTGTTGGGAGGATTAAACGAAGTACCTGAGCACTCAGCAAGTGCAAATAGTAAGCAAATAACTGATTTTATTTAGGATATACACATGCTTTTTTTTTTTTTTTTTTTAAATGGCATGGAGTTCTCCTTTCCTCCCTTGTTTTCTTCTTCCTTGGCTTCCAAACTTCCAAGGCTGATTTTTTTAACTGAAACTTAAAAATTAACTCATTTATTCTGATTACACTTAATCTTGTTCATTTTCTCCATCATCTCCAGTGTGTGGGGATATTTTAGAATGTAAATTCTAACTTAAAATCGATCTACTAATTCTTTAAAAACATGTTACATAGATTCGTCCTCCTGAAACTTACAGATAAGTTTCTGTGACAAAAAGGCAGGGCTGTTTTCTACGCTCACCTCCAAAGACTGGCAGAATGTGGCCATTCTCACCTCTCCCCACCCTCCCTTCCCCCTGCCATCATATTTTAAGATCAGAACTTGGAAAATATTTTTCAATCTATCAGGATAAAAAAGATATAGCCTTGGTTTCATTTCTGATGAGGAAGCAGGGTGACTCTACACAATGAGGAAGTGGCCCTGTGAAGAACAGCTCTGTCTGTGTTAATGCATTAATATGTTTGGAATCAAGACACTGAGACCTCAGGATAAATGAGCTCTTGTGCTGAGATCCAGAAAACTTCTGAGCTGCAGAAAACCGCTTTTACTTAAAAGAACCAGCTCCCTAGAGTTGATCTGTGGTCCTTGGGCTGGTCCTTGGTTACAGGTGAACCAATGCAAATCCCTAACCAGTTACATTCTCAGCTCTGTTGTTTTGGTAAGTGTAAGACGTTAATTTTCTAACTACTCTTCCTCATTCCCACATCTTCCCTAACTAGCTCATGCCATTTGTTTTTCTGGGCTCACAACCCAGCCTGCTCATACCCTGCCCCAGCAGGAAATCTGACAACCTACAACTAACTGCCTTAGTGCCCATATTCACTGACCCAGCAGGACACCACCTTCTCCAACCTGACACTTTCTAAAGGCCAACCTTTTAGACCCAAATGCAGAACAAGGACAAGAACACTCAGCCTTACTCTTGTTTAGCCCTATGCCATTTACAAATCCCTTTCATACATACCATTTCATTTTCTTTCTCACAATAGCACTGTGGGCTGTGAAATGATATTTCTATTTCAAAGATGAAGACCCTGAGGCTCAGAAAAATTAAGCCAAATCCTAACACCACATATTATGTATTTGGCAAGGTTGGGTTTTCAACCCTGATCTTGTGACTGTGGTCACAAACTCCTTCCAGCATACTTAAAAGGAAGACTGTATTTCTGTTATTCCAAATGTTAATAAATATAAATTACCATCTCATCTTTCGAGTAATGTGTTTAATGGCTGTGTTTGTTTTGTGCCAAATTCAGTGCCAATATGCCATTCAAGAGATTATCAATAGCCATTTTGACCAATAGATCCAGTTTTTCCTGACCAGCCTACAAACCACGGACACTGCCAACCAGGTGATGATGTCTGCATTCCACTTTGTATTCTCTGCCATCTTGCATTACTTGATTGCACATCTTGTTTAATTCATTCTATAAAATGGAATGATACCTGAGATGATTATTGGCTCAATTAAATGAAGCAATGACTATAAGAGAACTTAGTTAGCAAGTGTTCAATTAATACTACTATTAGTAACTACTACTACTTTTACTACTACTACTACTACTAAAATTTCATTATAGTCATTAAAACCAAATATATTTTTGTTTTTTTAACAAGGGTCTGATGAGGTATAAGGCAGCATGGGCCCAATAATTCAGAGAAGCAGAAACACTATTTAAACCCCTTGGCCTTGTTAAATCCTTTATACCTTCCCTCATTCAGCAACTTCCTGGAGCCCACAGTCTACCAGAAGAGACAGACATGCACAGAAACAGCTCCACCATGATGACCACACTCTAGTGATTGTGCCCAGCACTCTGGAGGAGGCACCTTTAAACAGTTTAGGGAAGGAAAGTCAGGGAAAGAGAGGTGGAACGGAATCCTGGAAGACAGGGAGCATTTCTTTGGAATCCAAGAGAGAAAAAGGCATTCTACTCCAGGCAGAGGTCTGAGCAAAGGCTAGGAGCCCTGAGACAGAATGACACATTTGGGGAACGGCAGAGTGGTGGGGATGGCTGTTGCACAGGGTATGAACAAGGCCTGATGGAGAGACAGAGGGTCAAACTAGTAGGGACCCAGTTGTTAAGAGTTTTGTATGTTATCAAGACTTTGGATTTTACCCTCTAGTCTAGCATATTGGACTCACCTACAGACTGAATAAAAAACCAACAGCAGGTTCCAATTCGAGATTCTGGTTTGTTTGGTCTTGGGTGAATAATGGGTACTGAGAATTTTTTAAGTTTGTTTATTTATTTTCAGAGAGAGAGAGAGAGAGAGCGAGCTGGGGATGGTCAGAGAGAGGGAGAGAATCCCAAGCAGGCTCTGTACTGTCAGAGCAGAGGCCACATGGGCCTCAAACTCACAAACCGTGAGATCATGACCTGAGCCAAAATCAAGAGTCAGATGCTTAACTGACTGAGCCATCGAGGCACCCCTCCAGTTGATTCTCATCGTGCAGCCTGGACAATGGTTAGTCATCTAAAAGATTTTAAGGGAGGATCATTTGACAAATTTGCAGACAGATCATTCTGGGAACCATTTGGTGAGAAAGAGGTCTGGAAGGAGTCTAGAAAGAAGACAAGGGGAAGGTGGGGAATGAAGAGGGAAGATAGATCTGAAAGCTATTTGGATGGAAGAATCAACTCCCTGGAAATGAGAGGAAAGAGAGAGTGAAGGATGACAGCTTATACCCCAACTCCATTGCCTCAATGTACCACCAGCAGGTAGGGAACCCGATCAAAGAGCAGGTCTGGGAGAAAGATAATAAAGTCAGTGTTCCCTGAGGAGCCTGTGGAATATGCTATCAAAAGGCATCCAAAACACACCTTGCTGCTGACAGCAAGCCTGGCTGAAGATTCAGATGTAAATAAAGCGGATGAACAGAAGGAGGAACACCACTCCTGAGGGGGAACAGATGTATCAGGGTCACCTGGATGCCCTCATTAAAACCTGAGTTCTTGGTGCCACCCTTGCCTGACAGAATCAGAATGGTCAAGGTAAAGCCCCAGAGACTGGTTTTCACACGTTCCCAGGCATTTCTGGATCAAGACTAGGACTGGACACTGTATCCAGCTTCCTAAGAATCCTGTAACAAGTTGCCACCAACTTGGTGACTTACAACAACAAATTTCTTCCCTCACAGTTCTGGAGGCTGGAGTTTGACATCAAGGTTATCAGCAGGGCCACGCTCTTTCTGAACTTGCTAGAGGACAATCATTCCTTGCCTTTCCCAGCTTCTGGTGGCTCCAGGCATTCTCTGGCTTGTGGCTGTGTCACTCTAATCTCAGCCTATGTCTTCACGTGGCCTTTTCTTTATGGGTTGCTCCTCTGTGTGTTTCTTATAAGGCTGGTTGTTACTGGATATCGGGCCCACCCCACAATCCAGGATGAACTCATCTCAACATTCTTTTTTTTTTTATTTATTTTTATTTTTTTATTTTTAAATTTTTTTTTAATGTTTTATTTATTTCTAGGAGAGAGAGAGACAGCGTGAGCAGGGGAGGGTCAGAGAGAGAAGGAGTGACAGACTCTGAAACAGGCTCCAGGCTCTGAGCTGGCAGTCAGCACAGAGCCCGACGCGGGGCTCGAACCCACGAACCGCGAGATCATGACCTAAGCGAAAGTCGGACGCTTAACTGACTAAGCCACCCAGGCGCCCCTCATCTCAACATTCTGAACTTACCTACATTTGCAAGGATCCTTTTTCCAAATAAGGTCATATGCACAGCATCAGGATATGCATATCTCTTTTAGGGGCCATATTCAACCTAATACAGACACCATGGCAACAACCCATCTGGATAAATGGGAGAGGGGACTGAGATCCAGAACTCCAGGCTAAGTTTCCTGACAGTAGCAGGAAGAAGAAGAAGAAAAGAGGAAGAAAGAGAACTATTTCAGGGACTAAAATCTGCAGCTGCACTTCCAAGTCTTGCGCTGCCTAAGACCCCGGGCCACTAAGTGTGCAGTGCACATGGCCATCTGAAAGTACATGCAGACTGGAAAAAATCACCATGATCATTAACAAATGCTAGACCATGCTTCCCTCAAGATATAGGTGAAAGCTTTGAAAGGCTGAAAAGGCTTTTCATTAATTCACTTTCTAAATTAATTTAATTAGATACGAAGTTAGGCTTTGGTCTCTAAGATACTGTGGCTACTTTCTCCTCACCACTCTAGTAGTTTCCAGTCAACTCACCGAGGCAGCACAGGATTCGTTACTTCTATCTTTCCAAATGTTTCCTTAGGAGCAGGTAAAACTCTCAGTCACCAACATTAAAGAAGGTTCAGTTACACCTCCCTTCTCATGCCTACTGGGGTCCCTGCATCTTTACTGAGACCACATCACTCCTTATTTTTACACGGATACACATTCCACCACTGAAGTCCTACACTGTAATTACTTGTGTCGGTTCCCTGACACACAAAGGTTTTCTGGCCTCTTAACATAGGAATTTCCCTTCTTGGCAAGATGGTTTGCATGTCCAGAAGGTCAGTGGGGGGTGGGGCGGGTGGAAAGGAACCACATGCCAGGCTGAAAAGTCACAGCTCGAGAACACTAGCCTTCAGAATCAGATTCCTGGTGTGGTCAAAACCACCCCATCCTTACTGTACATCTATACATCCTCACTGTATAATATAAAAGGCACATCCCTCAAAACGTCCTCACCCTCTCAGACTGTCCCAAAGCATCTTCTAGCTAGCAAACCCGCAAGGACCCATCTCTAGGCTAGTCTGTCTCTGCTTCCCCACAGCATGTAGAGGAGTGTTCCCCAAACATTCATGCGCATGAGTCAGCTGGGCCTCCTGTCTAGCGCATTTTCTGACACAGCGGGTCACATATATGTGGTCCATCTTCAATTACGTCAGGGTGGAGATGGCTGAGGTTACACCTGGGTTTCAGGTTTAAGGAAACCAAGTTCCCTTACCTGCTGGTCAAATGATTATAGTTATAATGGTGATGACGATGATGCCAATGACAGGAAGAGCTAATATTTACTGAGTGCTTTCTACAAGCTCGGCCCTGTGCTAAGTGCTTTACAGACATTATGATTCACTCTGTACCAAGAGAGCTGCGGAAAACAGGAGTGGTTAAAAGATATTTAGAAAAAAGGCAAGGCATTTTAAATTCCAGGATGTGCAGAAGGTCAATCAAGTGTCAACAGAGAGGCCAATTCTCACACTATCCCTCCCAGTCTGGGACTAGTTAGGCAGCAGCTAAACTGCTTGATATTTCAGAAAGCATCTTTGGACTGAGGAAGTCAACACCAGAGCTTAATATATCATGAAATGCCTGCTGTCCTTCACTGTCATCCCATGGCCCGATGCCAGCCAGGTTCGCCTCTGCAGCTTTGGCTCCATTTGGCTGCCTTGGGAGGAACATGCCTAAACAGGGAGTGGCTTCCTTTGGTGGGTTCTTCCTGTTCTATCCTGAGATGGGCACAGTGAGCACTGTGCAGCTTAATAAAGGCTGTTATGGCTGATGCCTCTCAAGATGTCCCCCAGATGTCCTTGGACATACACGCTGCGTTTTGCTGCTGATTCTACTGACAAATTGCTTTGCCTGTTATGACACAGATACTGTTTATATTCAAAGTGGTTCCCTTTATTTGCTGTGACACGGATAAGGTTCAATGGCCATGAATTTCCCTTGGGATGGGTCCTGGAGAACTTCAAGCCCAACGCTCTGCAAGAAACGACTGGGCAGGCTGCCACTGAGGAAATCCAGGTTGGTGGGCTGAGTCAGGTGGTGTGGCTCTATAATTGGCATGTAAGCAGTCTGGAGGCTGAATTCAGCCTGTAGATATGTTTCATTTGGCCCTCCAATATTTAAAAAGTTTTTCAAGCCTCTGGCTTGCCACAGTTTCACCATTCTATCTTCTTACACCCAGCCTACAATGAACATTCATATTATTTTCTTGCCCCCATATGTGTCTGAACTTTAGACCTTAGTCTATAATAACCTAAGTAGAAACCACTTATAAGTTTCATTCTGCTTATAATTTTTCCATTTCTATACAGTGATTCAATGCCTTCCTAAAAATTATATGGTGAGGTCTCAGTATCCAAGCTTCCAAAACTACTGAAGTTTTCCATCCTAATGAAGGATAGGTGGTAAGAAGCCTTAACATAGAAGCCTTAACATGGAGTATATTTGGATCACATAATATTTCTTCAGGATCCCTCCACTTTGTTCATGCCCAGGTGGAAAACTTCTTAATATATGACTCTTAGGGGGAAGGGTGGCAGATTTCAAACTCCTCACTTTGCTTCGAAAGGCACTTCAACCACAAGGTCAACTCGAGCTCCTCAAAATCAGATTCATACTCCTGGAGGTACCGTGCTTTCCTTTCCAAAAGAGGTTCCATATTCATCATTAGCAGATGATGTAGTGGGGAAGCGGTAATTGCTAAGAAAGCACAGGCCTTTACCAGTGGTTCCTTCCTGGGTCAGAGTATTCTGAATGACACCACGCTTCACTGCTGTGACACACGAATAACAATTCTAAAAGCTAGATCACAGAAACACAGCCTGGACAACCTCGCAGTCTGGGCTTCCAACAACGGCATACACACAGTAAAGTGTATCTACCAAGATCACCAGTGTCTCCAGGGAATCCTTGTGAACTGCTCAATAGAACAATGGTGGTCAACCCAAGGAAGCAAATTCTGCTCCAGAGACCCAGGATGTAGGGGTCGTGGTGCAGAGCTGATCCTTCTGGCCTCTGGCACCAGCGGGGACCTCCTGGAGAAAAGCTGCTGATGCTCTTCCCTGTTCCGCCACGCTTGCTCCCCACTGTCAACACTGAGTCCACAGTCCACAGCGTGTTCCCCGCTGGTGAAATGCCAATGCACAGGGATCATTTTCATGGACCCGAGCTCTCATATATCCGAGTCCACATACGTACTTTCCTTGCTCACATGTTTCCTCCTCCCGTGTTTTCCATCATTTCTCTTCCACCTCCCATTTTTCCAGTCTGAAGCCACCGCTGGCAACATTGCAATCCCTGGAGTGAGGCCAGGCATGGCAGCATAGATCCCTGAGGCGGCATGGGATTGTGAAACAGTCACCTCCTCCCAGGGTCCAGGAGATACAGGTGACAAGCGGAGCTGTCACGCAAGCCAGTCCGTAGGTCTGACGTAGGTCTGACGTACAACTGGAGGCCCCGGAGCTTCTGCGCAAGGTGGAAATGCTACAAAAACTCTGGCTGGTCACTCAAATGGACGCACAGTGGCTGAGACAAAAGAAATCGCCTGGGGAAAACTGGTGGGTGGAAAAGGCAGGAGGAGGAAGGGATATTAAAGGAACTGAGAGTTCCAGGGAGCTTTTGCCAATCTCACACCAAAGGAAACTAACTCGAAACTGAATGAAGGTTTCTGGCAGTAGTCAGGTATCAAAATCGTTCCCCCGCTCACCTGTCTGACTGAAAGTATCTGCGGGGAAAACAGAGAGCAGTTTCAGCAGTAAATAAGTTGCCTACACTAAAAACATAGTAAAATCCTCCAAACAAACCCAAACCTGCTGCAGATAAAAACCTACTATAGGCTGTTTAAAAAACTGTGCTTTTGAATATACTGATCTAAAAAACTCTGAAGAACAGCCTGTTCTGCAGAACAGCTCGAGTTTCTGCTTGTGCTTTCATTTTAGAAAACAAAATGCTCATAGACTCCACAGTGGGAGGGGCTTCACACAGGGATTCAAACTCACAGAAAATGGCCACCGGGCTGGGAAACCTGAACACAACAAATAGGACACTTGGGGGACCTTCTGGGAATACACAGCACTAACTTTCACGACTGTAAATGTCTAGAGACAGACAGAACCTTTTGTCCCCCTGATCAGTAACATAAATCATGGCCTCCAAAGGATTTGTTTGCCGAACGCCACAATGACTAATCACCCGACTTTTTTTTATCCTCCCTAAGCAAGGGAACCTCATGGGGCAAAGAAATAGGTCATTTTTAATGGAGGGTAGCTACTAGGATTGGAGCTAAAACTCCTATTTAAACTTCATTTAAAAAATAAAAGGCCTCAAAAAGGACTTCCTAAAATAGAGGCGCAAATCATCTTATCAGAAACTCGTAACAATAAATAGAAAAGAAAGTCTTAAAATAGATGATGATTCAAATGTGGCAAAAAGCTCTTGAGTGATTTCCTGAAAATGTCAAAACCAAAACCAAATATTAAGAATATTAAATACACAACAAAACAGGGTAAGGGACTCACTCTGTAGTGTATATTTAACAAAAGACGTGTTTCCAGGGTAATTAATGGTGCTTCGGCGCAAAAAGTCAACTTACAATGTGTAGTGGCTACAGAAAACTCCAGAACTGCTAGACCTTGACAGGAAAAAAATTTAAAGGTCAGGTTCTTTTTTTTTTAACCCTATTTACAGCAGTCAGGGAAGGCCAGTTCTCTAACGTGGGAGTAAAAGCCCAGTCAGGGCTTCATCTCATTGCCACCTCATTGCTTTTTCCAACTAATCTAGTGCCTTCTGCGTCCTCAAGGTGGTACTCCCATTAACGCAAAGGTGGAAGTCACATCAGTCTGACGGAAGGACAGAAAATACAGTTCTGTGGCAGGCACCCAGAAAGCAGGTATGACTTTGGCTACTATGAGGCAGTCTTAACTGCTTCCACCCACAAGCATGAAGAGAGCACTGGGATCTTGGAAAGCCTTGCTCTTTGAGCTCAAGTCAGGGACTACAAGAACAGAATAAACAGGTGTAGACAGGGACAGACCAGAATGCTGAGTAGAGTTTTAAAAAAGGAAATCCTGGGGACATCTGGGTGGCTCAGTCAGCCAAGCATCCTTCGGCTCAGGTCATGATTTCATGGCTCATGAGTTCGAGCCCCTGGTTGGGCTATGTGCTGACAGCTCAGAGACTTGAGCTTCAGTTTCTGTCTCTCTCTCTCTCTGCCCTTCCCCAACTTGTGCTCTGTCTCTCTTTGTCTCAAAACTAAACAATAAAAAAAATTTTAATAAAAAAAAAGGAAATCCTCATTTTGGACTAGAAGTCAATCAATGTTCTATGAGAACTAATCAGAAATCTCTATGTCTACAATAAAATAAAAGTTTGGGTCTCCTTGCCTGGCAAGATAAGAAATTCTGCTTTGTCTTTACTGAATTGGTGGTCTTATTATCTAATTGTAAACAACTCTACAAATAATCAGAAGTTGTTCTAACACATGAACAGGAAAAATAACACAGACAAAATGGGGCCTAGAAACAATGTCCAACTCATGAAGCAGGAAGTGACAGCTCACATCTATCTCACCTTGCACAAAGCCTGCCTTCATGGATTGCTGAAATAACCCCAGGATGCTCCTCTAGGATTTAAATAGCCACTGGGTTTCTCATGAAAATACACCATGAGATGAACACATGTATAAAAGTGGCCAGCAAAATGGGTCAACAAAACACATGCCCAGAAGTAGCCAGTACAAGCTGGGTCTTCTTCATATTCCTTCAGAAAATATTTAATTCCTATCAAAATTAAATTATTTTATAGCTTAGTAATTTGCCCTAAAATGCTTTTAAAAAACAGGTAATCAGGGGCACTGGGTGGCTCAGCTGGTTAAGTGGCCGACTCTTGATCTCAGCTCAGGCCTTGATCTCAGGGTCACAAGTTCAAGCCTCATGTTGGGCTCCATGCTGGTCATGAAGCCTACATAAAAAAATTAATAAAAAATAAATAGGAAACCACCTTCTGCCTCTCCCACCTTCTGACTATTTTGATTGACAAGAGTCCAAATGGTCAACAGGATGGAAGTTTTGCATCATGGTGTCCTACTGTGTACTAGAAGCCCTGTGGGCATTACGGTCCACTTTCTCCCATAGAACAGGTTCAGCCCCTCTTTGCACTTTGCTTGCTCATTGCCATCTTCTGCTCTCCTTATAACCTGCTTTAAGACAGAACCCACCTGTTTCTGCAGAGAACATACTGGACTGGGCAATGGACAGCGGGTTCTGTTCCCAGCTTGCTACAACTAGCTGTGTGATCCTGAGTAAGTTCTACGACTTCCTTGGACTCCTATATCCTTATCTAGAAGGAGAGGAGGTTGAGTTAGTTTACTTTTGAGGTTCTTTCTAGCCATGAAATTTGAAAACCATGCTGCCCTACCTCCCACTTCATCATCTTTTGATTGATTCCTAGCCAGGCTCTTTTTGTAAGAATCCTAATTTTCTCCAAAACAATCTCCCACCCTTTAATTCATACACTTGCCTCAAAAGTGTAGAGGGTAAAAGCAGAACCCAAACTCTGGCTGGTACTAGTCTGTCTATGAGGACAGTCAGAGGGAACTCTGAAATCAGGACCCCTGGGAGACCTCAAACATAGGGTTAACTCTTGTCCCCCCTTTCCACCCACTTGTCCCAGCCCCTATGTTTTTCTGCTGGAGACAGAACAGAATTACTGCATCTTAGAGCTGGAAGGAACCTCAATCGTCACTGAGCCAAACCTTCTGTGGTTACAGATGTGGAAACCAAGTTAGTAAAGTTAAATGACTTTCCTTCCCAAGGTGCCTCAGTAGGTCATGGGGAATAGTCCTAGGCCTCTGGTTTGTCTGGTCTCTCACACCATGGTGCCTTTTTCTCTCTCCCAACTTCCCTATGCAGGGCTCTGGGCTCCTTCCCTCTCCCCACCTTAGACTTCAGGGCCTCAGAGGATAATCAACAAACACTTGCTGAGCATCTCTGAGCAATCCCCCTAGGAAGTGTTCTAAATGTTCAACTGGCACAGTGATTCTGGGAGCATTCAGCCCTGCACAAGGGACAGTACCAGTTTTAACAAGCCACAAATTGATGGATCTTTTCAGTGTAGAAATCCATTGGTGTTTTCACTTTAAAAAGAAAGCCTGCAGCAGCACACGGACAGTAGATAGGATAGGTGAGGGAGCTAGGGGAGCCTGACGAGTGGGGGGTCCTGGTCTGAGACCTGGCACATAGGTGATATTTGCTGAACAATTTCATGTTAGCATATTAGCTTTGCTCCACTTGCTTCTTGTCCAAAATTCTGTGGTTATAATAATATCAAGAACGGGGCCTCTAAGTCTCCAAGCTAAAATCAGGAACACTGATCTATCTCATACTCTATATACGTGGTTGGAGAAACAACAGGGGTTCCCTACCCCTTAGAAGAGGCTGAGCTTTGGTGTGAAAATCTCTTCGGCTGCCCTACTGAGCTTATTTACCTCAATTTCCACCATACCAGGTAATTCTGAGGTTCTAATAAGATGGCTAAAATAATGCACATTAGGTATAGAACTCACTTCATGAAAGCTGCTCTATCTTCTGCCCTTGGGCATGATGGGAATAGACAGAGAAACTCTAGGAAGTCTCCAGGCCACTGGCATTCTCCAAAAGAAGCAAATCATCAACAGATGCCAACAACATTATAAAAGGACTCAGTATAATTTTAATAACTGTATTTCAGTTATCTGATTTTTAAATTACGTGCAAGAAGTATAAAGAACAACTCAATATGAACAAGTCAGATAGGTTTTATATTCTCCATATATAGTTTAAACATCAATCCTTTCTTGTGAATAAGCAAAGAATCAGATAGGACTAGGAGGAAATATAGGACCAGTTATTTTTTCATAGATTAAGTGACGCTGGGATAGATGAGCAACGTCAAGTAGCCTAAAAATTATATGATTCCAAGATGCAGACAGGCAGAGAAATGTAATCAAATGGCAGAGATGTTTGTCAACCAGAGGGCAGATAGAAAAATGCATCAGGATATATCTTAGTGGCATCACTGTATAATGTTGCCACCATTAAATATATTATTTATTTGCTACAACACCTAAAATTACATTGCTTTTGCAAACTCTGAGCACAAGAGACAGGGTGTCACCACTTATTCTACAGAAAGAGAAGCTGATTTGGGGGCATGTCACCCCATACTGCTGTGAAATGTGCTGTGCTGCAGACAGAGACAGTGGGGTGCAATACTAGCATTCCTTGACTCTCTGAGACTCACTTGTTTTTATCTTATTACAAATATAACCCATAAACACTAATGATACAAAACACTGGAACACAGATATATCTGTGGTAGAAACTGGATTTGAAATCAGCATATCAAGTTTCAGGTCTGTCCCTTCCTCTGCTTCGTAGAATCTGGCGTTTGTTAACACTCATCATACATTGCCTGTTTAAAATGAAGATTCCAATGGTGGCTCACTTGGTTAAGTATCTGACTTCAATTCATGTCACGATCTCACGGTTCTTGAGTTTGAGCCCCGCACTGGGCTCTGTGTTGACAGCTCAGAGCCTGGAGCCTGCTTCGGATTCTCTCTGTGCCTCATGTGTGTGTCTCTCTCTCTGCCCTTCCCCCATTCATGTTTTGTCTCTCTCTCTCAAAAATAAATAATAAACATTAAAAAAAAAGTAATAATAAATGAATATTCCTAGGCCCTCCTCCAAATCTAAATAATCAGAATCTCTGAGTCAGGGGCCTGGGAACCCACATTTTAATAAATCCCCCCATGGAATCTTATCCATATTAAGTTGCCAGTCACTTAAATTAACACAGGATAGATTAGCTATAGTGGAGGAATGCTCTTTCTGTGATAAAATCAACACATTAAAATGAGTCATAAAGATAAGGCTTTGTGTATAGATGCATATTACATAGACATTTACATACCTATACAAGGCTGTAAGAAGACGGGAATCAACACTTATTAACTGCCTACTATGGTACAATCCTGACCAAATTATATATTACTCAATCTTCAAATAATCTTATTTGAGTTATAGATGGAAAAAGTTAGGCTTAGAGACATAACTTTTCTGAAGTCACAAGCCTGGAAAATGGCCCGGTGAGGTTGTGAAACTAGATTTATCTGACCCCAGTCTTCTCATTCCATTGTATTAAGCTCATATGCCCATGAAAACACACACACATACACGACTCCTTCTCTCTCTTTGTCTCACACACACATACATCATATAGCAGCCTTTTAGTAAAGGGCAAAGGAATTAAATTACTTTTAGAAAACCTCTAGCATCAACAGAAATGGAGTTTTTAAAGAACTTATTCTATCAACGGCTATTCTTTGGTCTGCCTGCGCACAACAGAATGAGGCGTGTGACTACTATCAAAACTGCATTTAACAGCTGGAATTTTTGTAATCAGAAGTGTGTTTTGGGCCTTGCTGGGGTCAAATTTAATAGCGATTCTTGATTTGTGCAAGCTACAAACTCTTGAAAATGAAACTGTTTAATATTCATTCTGCAAAGTTATATTACCTCACAAAGGAAAGCACTAACAAACATGATCTAGCACTTGTCAATCCAGCAGCCATCCTAAGCCCAGCCCCCACCCCCCAGCATCTGGTACTTCTGTTCTCCCTCCACTGGGAAACCCCGTCTGCTGGTCTGCTGGCCGTTGGAGTCCTGCTCTCTTACAGTTCTTCCTTGCTTTCTCACCAGATCCCTCCCTAGGTCCTCCCGAAGTCCTTCTTTCTTTTCTCAACCTTTGCCTCCCTATACTGTGGAAGCCTTCTCACTGGTCTCAGAGGCTCTGGTTTCTGCCCCGCCTTCCGTCCTTGATTGATCTCCCCAGGAGCTACTCACAAGAGCATGCCCCTGATGCATAGCTGTGACACTCCCCTGTTCAAATATATGCAATAATGCCTACTGGTTAATATGTTCGTATTTCCCGTTTGATATTCAAGACCGTTATTGTTTGGCACTGAATGTTCTCAGTTTTATTTCCCACTGGATGCCTCTATAGGCCAGTTCTAACTCAGCTGGATTCACTACCCTTCCCTGAATATGCTCCATGTTCTCTCATTCCCCCGACTCATCTTCCTATCTCAAATGCCTTTTCCCCATCTCTTTTATGGAAACTCCACTTCCTTCAAGGACTTGCTTAAATGCCTTTTCTCAAGAAAGAATCTCTTGACTCCTAGGGGAAAAAGAGACCTCTTCCTTTTCAAATTACTAAACTATGTTTTTTGGCATTTACCACACAATTATTCCTGTATGTTTTATTTCCTCACCTACATAACAGGGTCTGAGAGGGAAGGGATCAGATATTTTTGCTGCTGAATCCGTTTTTTCTAGCACGGTGATGTACTCATGTAGGCACTCAATAAATATTTGCTATATAACATTTACAGAACTCCTAAAAGTTTACAAAGCACATTCACATTCAATATCTCATTTGTTCTATTTGGATTTAAGTTTATTACAAGGCGCATTCAAGACTTACAATCTGATTTCTGTTGCTTGATACAATTATTGGAGCTATCTCTAACTCTGTACTCTGTAAATTAAAGTAGCTCTTACATTACTTTACTTTTGAACACTCATAGTCCTGGGCAGTCTACAAAGCTAGAAGAGGGGAGAATTTCAAGTCAAAGAAAGTCCCCTTGCTACACTGCTTTTCTCTATGTCTGTTGGTTAGGTGCACAGATAAAACATTTTTACAAGCAGGTGATAGTAATGGCAAAATCAAAATTTTAAAGAGAAGAAATTCCTTTCTTAAGATTTTAAGATTTTTAAAAAGACCTATATATCCTTTAGGAGTCAATCTTGAACATCCTTAGAGCTGATATTCTAGCATGTTAACAGTAACAAATCTCTAGGGCTCCTGGGTGGCTCAGTCGGCTAAGCATCCGACTTTGGCTCAGGTCAAGATCTCATAGTTTGTGGGTTCAAGCCCTGCTTCGGGCTCTGTGCTGACAGCTAGCTCAGAGCCTGGAGCCTGCTTCCAATTCTGTGTCTCCCTATCTCTCTGACCCTCCCCTACTCACGCTGCCTCTCTCTCTCTCTCAGAAATAAAACATTAAAAAACAAACAAACAAAAAACAAATCTCCAAAACAAATCTCTAAAAGTTGGACAAATAATTCCTTGCTAAGAGACTGAACATGATTAATATCATGATTATAAAAATATAGTATGTTTGGTCTTAAATACCCATGTGCCTTGTGGAAGCTCAATAAACATTTGTTGAATGAACAAATCAGTGAATAATTCAGACAAGATCTTACTATCATTTATAAGTTGGAAGTATACGTTTACTTTTTTGTTTTTTAAGTAGGCTTCACGCACTGAGCAGAGCCCAATGCTGGGCCTGAACTCATGACTGTGAGATCAAGACCTGAGCTGAGATCAAGAGTCAGATGCTCAACTGACTGAGTCACCCAACTGGCCCGAAAGTATAAGTTTTAATAGCTGGATGGAAGTTTGTGTTAAACTTGAAAAAAAAATGTAAAATTGCATTGAGAGGCAAGAACTGTGATATGTCAGCCACTCAGGTCTCTTCCTTTAACAGATCCCACTCTGACTGCTACAGAAGCAGGTGAATGACAGGCACTGCCCATCTGACTATTTCTTTTGAGTTTAGGTTGCAAGCTCCTCAAGGGCAAGCACTTCGCCTTCAACTTGGTGGTCCCAGCAGTATGCTCTGCATACTGAATGTACACCACAAGTGTAGTATGAGATACGAAGCCCTCCATGACCTGTCTGCATTTTCACACTTTAATATTTCACATCTGTTCTTTTTTTTTTTTTTTTTTTT
>NW_027528873.1:3840073-3842161 GCF_008692635.1 Crocuta crocuta | reverse complement strand
TTTTTTTTTTTTTTTTTTTTTAACACTGTAGGGGTTTTGTGAGGAGTAAATAAGAAAAAAAAGGGGGAGAGAGCGTGCGCAAGAGCGAGAGGCCTTCTCTGCGTTGTCAGCTCTTGTCTACATAAACTTCAAGTGTCCTGAAGGCGGGCTTCCATTTGTACTCTCAGTGCTTACTGTGGTGCTCACTCTACAGCTCACTTAAGTGTCATCATTTTGTAAGCCCCAAATCTGCGGGATCGCTGGCACAAATCATATGCCCCTTGGGAGTCCTTCAGTCCCTCAGAAAAAACATTTCTTACTGCATACACCCTAAGGAGAGATGCAAATTCAGTTACCTCAGTTAGAACACACCAGCACTAACAGTTTCTTGTGCTTTGGAAGAAATCACTTGGAAATTCTTGGTTCTGAGTCCTCCATCTCCTCCACATCAAGACCTAAAAGAACAGAAGAGAAGAAAAGAAAAAAAAAGACAAGAAAAAGCACAATGTCCCATGACTGGCTGCCAGGATTTGATGTTTCAACAACAGTAATTGTCATTAGCCTGTGTACTGAACACCTACTGTAAGTTAGGCACTGAGCAAAATGCCATACATGACCTCGTCTAGTCTTCATAATACCCCTCAATGTAGGAGACATCCCTCAATCTTACAGCTACACAAAAAGAGGCTCTGAGTGGTCACAGAATTTATTCAAGGTCACACAGGTAGTTTCTGTTAAACCTGACACTTAAACCCAAGTTCATTTGATTCCAAAGCCTGGGTTATTATCCTGTAAATAAGCGTTTTATAAACTTTTGACAGTGACTCCCTGTTTAAAAAAAATGACATTATATAAACAAACCCCAAAGTCTCAAAACAACACTTACTGTATGCAACGCACTCTGATATTTTCCATTCAATTCTTTTCTATATTCGATTGTGTTTTATATCGTTAAAAAAAATTCCTGTAGTAATACACTAAACTGATTCCACAATCTTCTAATGGGTCACTACTCTTGTTGGAAAAACACTACACTTACATACAGTACCTCACCAGAAGTTTCTCTGAAAACATGGACTAAATCCTCCTATGTTTTTCTCAACCATGCCAACCTGGTCAGAGGAGTTGGGCTTCGTAATTAGGAAAAAAAGTCTTTAACCTTTAAAATATGTATAAGACACCATAACATATATCATCTATGATGGATCCTTAAAAGGAATATTCAATTAGGGCCGAAGTCCAGAATGGAATTCGTCACTTACCTACAGCACAGAAGGATTTATAAAGTGGAATCGCGGACAGACTGAAATCTCGGGTGACTTATTATATACTCTGCAAAGAAGCAGCTTACAGCGGGCGGTTGTGTTGTACCAACAGAAAAGACCTAACTACTTGGAGAAGTAGAAGGCTGAGATTGCAAACCCCTGGGGGCAGGGCCCTGCCTTTGCATTTCCCATTCAATTTCAGGGGCTTGGTGTTGAACCAAGAAAATCATCAGATTCCCGTTGGGTCGGGACTGGGGTCCCAGTCGCAGGCCGGGGGAGGGGAACTGCCACCGTCAGCGCAGTTCCTGTGTCTGCTGGACCTGAGCCCATAACATCCCCAGCCCTTGGGTGCACATTTCTCCCCCGCCCCCTGCCCTCTAGCACAGCCGCGCAGTTGGGTCACTAGATGCGGCGCCACCTGCCCCGCTTTGCAACTGACCCCCTTCCCTCGCTGGGGCGCAGGCCCCCGGGTCCGGGCACCTGCGGGCGCTCGGTCTCTGCAGCAGCTCGGTTTTCCAGCGTTTGCAGAGCTCACAGCTCTGCGTCACCCTTTCCCAACCAGGTTTCAGGGCCCCCTCCTGGGCAGAGGAGGGGTCAGGCCGGCCGCGCCCGGGGCCCCGCGTCCGCAGGCCGCACATCGCCCACCCAGCCCCACACACAGACCCCGCGAATGGCACTTACAGGGCTCGACTGCTCCGGCGCGAGCGCGTTTCCCCGGGGGTCCATGGCTCTTCCGGACCCGCGAGTCCGGCCGCTGCGCCACACAGCACCGCCCAGAAAATGGACGCCGGCGGCTCCGCTCTGCGGCCCGGCCCGCCCCCGGCGCGGGGCGGCGGCCGCGACC
>NW_027528873.1:3765450-3840020 GCF_008692635.1 Crocuta crocuta | reverse complement strand
TACGACGGCCCCACGGGGCCCCAGACTCCACCAGGGGGCCCGCGGCCTCCACCTCGTTCCCAAGGGAGAACACAGCTAGGAACCTGGCCCAAGGACAGCCCAGTTAAGGGGGTCAGGGGCCACTGAGCCTATCAGAACAAGGCCTGGGCCCACAGAAGGGCCCCTAGGTTCCAGATCCAGGCCCCGGACGGCGTCCAAGTCCCGCACATTGCAGAGAGGCAGGATTCGGAGAAAGAGTGCAGTTTTAATGTAATCTAATTCTCAGAAAAAGGGTGTCACTTGTGCTTTCCCATGGCTGTCAGGAGAGGCCTAGATAGATTTTTCCCAACGTGGTATGAAAAAGCATTTCACGCTAAAGACCCAGGCCTCTTCCTCAAATAAAGAGCACCGACTGCCTCCTAGGATGTTTCTTCCAAGATTCAGGGACTGCTCCTGAAAAAGTATTTACAGAGGCCTGCCACAAGCTTGCCTTGTGGAGCTATCAGCCTGGAGCATTAACGTGCAGGTTTTGTTGGCTTGATTAAAAAAAAAAATTCATCCGCGTTCCCCGCATTTTGGTAATAAGTCTTATTTTAAAATTTTCTCTAGCAAAGTTTTTCTCCCAGGTTGCAACTTAAAAGGATCCAAAGCCTGTTACCCTGTTTTCAGCTTGGAATCCGGTGTTTGCAGTTCTGCGTCTCGGTTCCTGATTATATTTGAAGAACCCGATCATTTTGAAGAATAAAGGAGACTGCAATATTAAATACAAGGCCAGCAAAACATTTTCGGTAATCAAGGAAAAATATATTGACTTGAAGTCAAGTTAAAGAATCGTATAGTTTACAAATAAAGGCAGGGTTTTGAAGTCGGGCAGTTTGGGCAACATGCACACACGTACAGGAGCAGTTCCCGACCTTCCCAAAGCCAAGCACCCTCTGGTCTTTCGCTGTAGGCCACATGTTTAGAAAGATCTTTCCCACTAAATTGCATTTATTAACTACTGATTCATCTCCCTACTTAAAAAAAACAACCCTGCCATGTTTTTGTGTAAGTAACTGCCAATCAGAGCTTCTACAAAACTTGAGCCAATCCACTGTGAATCGTGGATTCCAACATAAAGAAACTTGTGGTCTGAATCCAAGTTTATGTGTTTCCATTGAGTCTTTTGGAAACCGAAAATCATTTGGAGACCTCCAAGAAAACCGAGGCATGTGAATTAAGAACCACGGGCTGGAAAGGCCTGCATGAGGCATGACTGTCTGTGCTTAAGATTGGAAGATGGGAAGTGGTAGAGCAAGGCAATTTGGCCTTTGGATTCTGCCCGCTTGGGTTTAAAGCCCACCTTTGTCACTTACAAAGCCACTCACTGTGTAAATTTAGGCAAGTTACTTAACTTCCCTGAGCCTCAGCTTCCTCATCCATGAAATGAGGCTACTTTTAATACTACACTTACCTCGCAGGGCTTTTAAATAATGAAATGGGATAATACTTGTGAAGTATCTACAATACTTCCTGGCGCACGGTAAGCACTCTTTAAGTGTAAACTGGTGTGGATGCTAGTGCTGGAAGGCAATTATTTCAGAGCTCTAAGTTCCTTCCATCCAAGCAGTAAGAATCATAGCTACATATGTACAGCAACCCTTAACAGGTAGAAATTTTCCATGGGGAAGCTGCCAGGGTCACATGGCAAATGACATAAAGGGATTTAAACACAGGTCTGACCCCACAGTCCACTTTCTGTTCTGCTAACATGTTCCAGGTGGTACCTTGATCAGACACTGTCAACAGCTTGTTAAGGGTGAAATCGGCTCTGGCTTTCCTAAGAGGCTTAGCAAGTGAAAGGCTCCTTACATCCACTTGGGAATTCACAAACAGTGGCATTTCTTCCTCATTAGAGCCAAATGTTTCTCCAGAAGGGAGTAGATTTCCCCCAAATTGTTATTAATAACTAAAATATCATGGCAACAGTTTTAAACACCACAGCCGAAAACTTACATAATCAGCCTGTCCTTCAAAATTTTCCACCCTTCC
The DNA here is from genome assembly GCF_008692635.1 of Crocuta crocuta. NCBI lineage: Eukaryota > Metazoa > Chordata > Mammalia > Carnivora > Hyaenidae > Crocuta > Crocuta crocuta. The sequence goes on along the minus strand of NW_027528873.1, from coordinate 3,838,010 downwards.
TCATAACCAGTCTCAGATTCTCTCTCTTAATCATTCTTTTGAGTATGGGGAACTATCTGGAAATTTCCAGGAACATCCCAACTTGTCATAATTTTATTCTTTTCTGTAAAGCTTTATTCTTTCCCAAACAACTAAACGTGATTTATTTTTCTAGATCTTTGTAACACTTTTCAGTTCAATACATTTGCAAATCAGAAAAAAAAAATTCTAAAACTTTCAAGATCATCTCCTCTTAAATGTCTACCAGTTCTTCAACATCTCCAAACCGTGGCTCCTGGTCCTTTTCCAGTGGCTTTCCTCATTTTCTACCTCATTTTCTTTAATCCCCACATGATTTCTGCTATGCTACAACTACGTGCTTGCATTTTCTGATTTAGGGCCGTTGACCAATGTAACATTTACTGCCCCCTTCTCTCTCTCTGTCTCTCTCTCTTTTTTAAGGTTTCAATATTATAATGTATAAAAAGACTATAATTTGTCTCTTTTGAAACCCATTTCCTTTCCTAGTTTCCCACCATGGGTTAGGAATCCATAACTCATTTTTTCTCCCATATTTGCAGCACTCTGTTAATTTGTTGTTTTACTTTTCTTTCTCTTTCCCTCATCCTGGGTACTCAACAAATTTCTATCACTTGGCCTCCCTTTATGTAGCTGCTTATCTTTCCCCTTTAAGCATCTTAAAAAGTCCGTGTCTGAGTCGTTTTCTCTAATCTCTACCACATTTCTGAAAGGCCTCTTGTGATGGTGCATTGAGAAGTCTACCAAAGCCCCGAAGAGGCAGTGTGTAGAACAGGGGCTCAAAGGCTCCCGGGAGGCAGGCAGCAGTAATACGAACTGGGGCCTGCAGAATAATTCATATCCCACCTAAGTGGGAATAAGCATGCTTACTACCCAGCCCCACATCAATTGTTGCTACATGTGAAGGCCAGATCTGCAGAATTTTCCAATGAAGGCAAAAACCAGGACTTTTATAGGAAAATCTATGAAATGTTGACTACTTAGACAGACAGACAGACAAACAAAGGAATACGAATCTGATCACATCTCCAGCTGTAACTACCAATTTACAGGAAATCTCTGTGACAGAAGAACATGGAAAATAGCACCAAGGAATGTAGTCATCAGATTTCAGACTGTAGGCAACCCTACAGGTCAAACGGTATTTTTTCAACAAATTTTTTATAGCAATAGTAAGGATGAAAGAAATCAGGAAGGAAACCAATCAGTTAAATGGAATTTAAGGGAATATCAATTGTACGGTAAGGATCTTATTTGCAAATGTGCTTTGAATAAGTAAATTATTTTTTAATGATGTAATTGGACAAATTAGGTCATATTAGGAGAAATGCTATGGTATTTCATGTTATTAAAGAGTTATAATTTGTTGGTAATGACAATGATACTGTGGTTTTTTTTCTTAGTAAATTGTATTTTTAAAATGTATTCTTTTAGTAATTTACATTTTTAAAACTTTTTATTTAGAAATATTTCAAACTTACAGAAGAATTTCAAGAACAGTACAAAAATGTCCTATATACATTCTACTCATATCTACCTACCTACCTACCTACCTAATTTTTTCCTGAGCCATCTGTAAGTTGCAGACATCATTATCTTTTACCTCTACATACTTCAGAACTTATTTGCTAAGCAAAAGGGCTTTCTCTTAGTATCCTTGTCTTTTAGAGAATCATACCAAAATATTTAGAGATAAAATGGTACGATGTATGGGATTTGCTTCAAAATAATACAGGAGAGGATTACACAGAACAAGGTTTACCAGCCTTGAGAATTGTAGAACCTGGGCGGTGGCCACATGGGGTTTCATTAAGCTGGTCCTTCCATTAAGGTTCAAAATTTTCCAAATAAAGTTTTAAAAGATGATGTAAAGAAAGGCCTTAAAATGATATGATATTACGTGAATAGGAAGAAGATACAGGCTGTCTACAAAATATTATTTCAAGTATTAAAAAAAATATCACCATGCATAGATAAAAGATTGAAAGAAGACATGCCAAAATGTCAACCTTCCAAATTATTTCACAGTAGGTATATATTACTTTTATAATTAGAACTATATAAATATAATGAGAAGAATTTTTGATTAGAAGCAACTAAAAAACTGGAAAATAGAAATATTATAACTGGTTCCATTAAAATTGTTAACAGATAAAACACACATGTGGACAGGACTGGCCAAAGAGCCCCCAATTTGCAGATTTTGACTTAGGAAATGGGGCCACAGACTACGGCCTGTGGATCAAATTTGGCTCACCACCTGTTTTGGTATAGCCTGCAAACTGAGAATGGTTCTTTCAATTTTAATGTTTTTTTTAATTATTATTTTTTTTATTTCTAGAAGAGAGAGAGACAGTGTGAGCAGGGGAGGGTCAGAGAGAGAGGGAGTCACAGACTGAAACAGGCTCCAGGCTCTGAGCTGGCAGTCAGCACAGAGCCTGACACGGGGCTCGAACCCACGAACCGCGAGATCATGACCTAGGCGAAAGTCGGACGCTTAACCGACTAAGCCACCCAGGCGCCTCTGGTTCTTTCAATCTTAAATGATTGGAAAAAAATCTAAAGGAGACTGGTATTTAATGATCTGAAAATTACATGAAATTCAACTTTCAGTGTCCACAAAGTGAAGTTTCATCAGGACACAGNCAGAGCCTAGAGCCTGCTTCAGATTCTGTGTCTTCCTCCCTCTCTGCCTCTCCCCCACTCGCTCTCTCTCTCTCCCTCTCTCTCAAAAATAAATCAATGTAAAAAAAATTTTTTTAAGCTTAAAGAAATTTGTTTTCTCTGTTGTTATAATAAATACCTATGTAGTATCCCCAATTGTGCCTCAATCCACAAAACCTAAAATACTTACTAACTGACCTTGTACTTTAGAACTAGGTTTCCCTATGACCTAAAAGCAGCGAATTGTAGAAACTGCACTGGACTAGGAGTCAAGCATGGCCTCTTAACTCTCCAAAGCCACAATGTCTCTGGGCCACAGTTCTCTCAGTGACCGAAAAAAAAAAGTGTCTAAGGTCCACACAGCAACTGAAGTCTGTGGTTTACATTCCTGTAAGAGCTAAGCAAGCGGTACAGGGATGGTGACCACACTACGTGTGGCGCACCAGCTGGTGTGGTCAGCCTCCAGAGCAAGGGACTCCGTGAGAGTAACCCCTGGCACTCGGATCAGGGTCTGGATAAGCTGGTGAGGAACAAGGTAGGACAAGCTTTGGGGGCGGCTCCAAAAACAGAGCAACATGCCTGTTATGGGCAATATGACTTCGGGAGAGAGTTCCTAATCAGGTATTTTGGGGCTATCATCTGGGCTTTGTAGAAGATCACAGCACATGTGAAAAGTCTGCTTATTTCATTTCAAATTTAATCCAGATCTAGCAGGGCGATGGGGGTGAGCGGGTGGGGGGGCTCTCTGGCATTCTCAGATGGAGAACAAGAGCCTTGGGATGGAGACATCATAAACATTCTGGGACAAATTACCCTTAAGGATGTCAATCTGTAGGCTCTTTGTACTAGCCAATGTGGGACAATTAAGCCGCAAGGCCAACATCACCATGGAAGCCAGACCGCAAGCCTGCAGCCTGCGTTTTAGGGGCTCTCCCTAGACTTCTTTTTCTAGTTGCATCCCCTCTCCACTCTTTCTCCCTTGGACCCTGCACCCTCAGCTTCAGGGTAGGCAAAGCAGCATATCCTTTTGTTTACCTGCAGCCTCCTGGCTGCTCCTTTTGTCTCTTCTTATTTTCTCTGCCCACCATTCCCCCTGCAGCCCTCTGAGTCTGCAGTCACCTCTATCACCCCATTTTGCCTCCTAGATGACCACCCCATTCTCTTCCACATCATTTCCCCAATAGCCTGCTGTTCCTAGAGAATCCTTCAGTGATGCAGCCCCTCTCTTTCCCTACTAAAGCTTCCCCTCTTCCCTTCCACAGCTCAAGAAACAAGAGAAAAGGGAGAAAAAATTACAAGGGCACTGCCCTTCTGGGATTTTACCACATTCTCAGCTGGTGGCTTTTGTTTTCTCGTCTCACTGGCTTGTAAGGCCCTCGGGGCAGGCACTCCGCGTCATGCTCTCTGCGCTGGGGAAGATGGGCAGAACTGTTAGGCCTTAATTAGAGCAAGGCCTCAGTCAGGGTAGAACATTTTACCAGGAAAAAGGAATTTCAAAATATCCATTTGGCAGCAAGGACCACAGGGGAAGGAAGAGATTTATTGTATTCTATAAGGAAAATCATGAAAGCTCTCACAGCTTTTCATGAACACAGAAATAATATTTACACTGGCAATTTTAAAACAAAACAGAACCAGAAAACAAACTCCCTCTGCAGGCCAAATGTAGTGAGTGTAGACCCAAGTGCTAGTCTTGAGCCCTGAGCAGGAATAACTGCAGAAGCAAGGAGAGCATTAGAGGAAAAGATGCAAAATGAGTTACAAGATCAAAAGAACAATTTTCTGGCCAGTGAGATGTTGAAGCCATAGCAGAGCCACACGGGGATCACCTAACAGAGACATAAGCTTTGGCAACTGGTCTTTGATATACCTGTTACCCACCAAGCCTTCTGCAGGACAGCCAGCAGGGAGAACCCCGCTGTCAGCCAGGGAAGGTAAAAAGGCAGAAGCATCTTGCCTGCATCACAAATTCAAATTTTTGCATGCAAGGGCCTCTCAACTTAACATCTGCTCATGAATGCAAAAGAGTGGCAGCCGTTATTGAAGTCACCTGGCAAATGTAGGCAGACCAGCTTGGAGCAGGGCGGCCAGACATACGGTGGCTTATTAGGAGCCAAGACATCTTGGGAAGGTGATGAGGATGAGGTCCCAGGAAGAAGCACCCTTGCCATGGGGTGATGTCCCCAAACTGAAGGCTGGCCTCTAAGGTAACAGTATAAAAGGCCACTAAGAGAACAGCATGCCATTCATTTCTTTCTGGAAGAGGGGACACACCATTGTGCCTGATCATACGATGCTCTAGCCTTGTGTAGGAACCTGGATGTAAGTTTCCTGGGTTGTCACATTCCACTCTGCCTGGGTTGGAGCAGTGTCGGTCACACAGCTCAACAAGTGATGCTTGAGGAAGTGAACTGAGTTATTGAAGCCCAATCCTCCATTGGTGGGCAAGACTCTACTACAAAGGATTAGAACATTCTTTAGGCAGTGGAATGTTTCATGAGCTAGTTAAATCCAAACAAAATGTAAGGAGTCAGCCAAGCCACCTCTACCTTGTGATAGGCAAAACCCACTAGGGGTGCCTTGGGGGTCTCAGTCGGTTAAGTGACTGACTATTGATTTCTGGTTCGGTCATGGTCTCTCATGGTTTGTGAGTTTGTGTCCTCAGTTGGGCTCTACGCTGATGGCACAGAGCCTTCTTGGGATCCTCTCTCCCTCTCTCTCTGCCCCTCTCCACTTGTTCTCTCTCTCTCCCAAAACAAATAAAAATAAAAACTTCAAAAAATCCACTATATTGTAGATCTATTTTAGAAGATGCTTCTGACGCATTCCGAAGCCTTCATAGGGTGTTACGGTTTCTAACTTATATAGTAAACCAATCCCTTTGTTCTCAAAGCTTCATCAGCAGACTGGCCTAAATGGCATACAAGAGTCGTGGTTCTTAAAAAGAATTTCTTTAGTATTACTTGCTCAAATAGCGAAATACCATGCCAAGTAGTGAGGTCCTTAGAAAGCCATTGTTGGGCAAAGAGATCCGTGGAACTGAAATGTTTTAGGCACTACAGCACAAAGACAATTTATTGGCAGGATGGGACAGACCCTTCCACCATTTGCTTTTGACAAAAATGAAAGGAAATGACTGCCTCAATGTTTTGCCACGTGTTTATTTTCTGGAGTTCTTACAGAAAACAAAGCTCTGAGCATCCTTTCCACTGGAGATTTCTTGAGTTAGTGCTAAATATTTGCAGCATTTTATCACTACCACTGCACCTTTCTTAGGTGGTTTCAGGGTGGGACTGGGTCACAGACAGTGACTTCACTGGCACCGCATCCTGGGAATGTGACTAAGACCAGCCACCTACCTACATAAGGGGAAGCTGACCTACGTAAGGCAGAACCTGCAAAGTCATCAGACCTGGCTCTGTTAGAGAGGCAGCTCTACAAAGGAAGGAGTTTGCAGTCGGAGCATGAGCACTCCTCTGCCTCATAATGGTACCTTTAGAACTTCCCCCAGCTTGGTCCCTTTCACCCTGCAGACAGGTCTCAGCTTAAATGCCACCTTTTCAGGAAGGCTTTCCCTGGCCAATCATTTGAATGTGGCTCTCTTGCTCCCAAGATATCATTGTTGCTCTTTATTTTTAAAGTTTATTTATTTATTTTGAGAGAGAAAGAGAACAAGCTGGGGAGGGGCAGAGAGAGGGGGGAAAGAGAGAATCCCAAGCAGACTCCATGCTGTCAGCACAGAGCCCAACACGGGGCTCAGTCCCACAAACTGTGAGATCATGACCTGAGCCAAAATCAAGAGTCAGATACCTAACTGACTGAGTCACTCAGGATTCCTTTACTCTTGCTTTCTAAATTTTTATTTTTCTCCTAAGTGCTTATCTACTCTGTTTACATATTTATTTTTGAGCTCCCCATCCCTGCCATTCCCCTCCATTAGAGATAGGTCCATAAGAAGCAGGCCCTTTTCTCTTGCTCATTACTATATTTCCAGCCTTTGGGATATGCCTGGCTTGTAGCAGGTGCTCAATAAATGTGTCAAATGTTTCATTACCAAAAAAGCTGTTAAGAAGAGCATTTCCCCCGGAAGGGAGCAGTTAGAATGAACCAAACGGTTATAGGAGCTCAAAGGCTTAAGCAGGATTTAGTATTAAAGGTAGAAGTGCTAGGTCTTTTTCTTGATCCTCCTTCCCCTACCAACCAGCTCTAAAACAGAGTCTGGCTACCAGTCTTTTTATGGAGGATCCAAGGAAATGGCTGAGGTAGATCAACATCACTCTAGTAGCAAGACATGCAACCAAGGGAGTCTCACTGAGTTAAGGCTTGAAAAAACATTTCCTATTCTCCAAAGAAAAAGAGTTGAGAACTGTAGACTATAAATCATTCAGGTAGAAAACCACAGATTTGCTCATTTTGTTTTGGTAAGAACAAAGGCAGTTGTTTGCACATTCTTCTTGTCGCACCTGCTCTGGCCTGCCCAGTATAAACCCCTTAGCCAAAAAGTGTAAATGGGTGAAGCATAGCCTTTTAAACAATGAAAAGGCGTAAGTGCCATCTCTGCAATCATCAGGAAGTGTTTTTGACTAGACTAGGAAATCCAATAATAACTGTAAATGGGTAAGTTTAGAAAAGCTTTGTGCCTTGTAAATATTTCTGTGAAATATGAAGGCAAAGCATTAAGGCGAAACACAACAAAGTAATAAATAATAATTATTCTTCCATTCACTGGTCTATTTATTAGAATGACAATGGTACAGTATACTCCACAACAGTCCTACTTGGCTTTTGACCTCCTTGAATTGTGTTTAAAATTCTTTTCGGCAAGACCAAGAGCACCATAAATGAATAATGCCACAAAAAATCATTAGGTATGAAAATCTACAAGATGACGCAACCATGCTTGAGTTAACAATAAAAGGATCAACATTTTACAAAGAAGAAATACCCTGTTGAATCTATCAGGCATTCATTTTTATGGTAAAACAATTCCATTGCCTCCATCTAATCTTGTGATTAAGATTCAAATAGGTTCAAAATGATTAATTTGTACTGGCCTATCAAAATGGAAGACAGTGTAGTTGTAATCTTTCTGAATAGCAATAGTGTTTTAATTACAAATGCCTGGCTCATTATTTGCTCAAGAGCGAATGACAATTAGCTTGATCCTACTGCAACTGTTAATGCTCCTGGTACTAAAAATAAATAGACAATACTGAATCAGGTTTCCGACATTTCCCTTCAGCTTATGATCTTCTGATTGATGCTATATTCAAAATGTACGTAGTCATTTTAAGTCACAGGCAAGAAGGAAANAAAAAAGCAAAAAAAAAAAAAAAAAAAAAAGAGAGAGAGAGAGAGAAAAGAAAAACTATTGCAGGAAGGATGTTTCATGGCAAGCCCAAAGAACGAAATCACTACGAGGTGAATCACGTTCTAATATCATTGAGCCAGAGAAAGACTCCAAGCAAAATATTCAAGTTGGCCTCAAAACAACACAACAACAGCAGCAACAAACCTTTAGCCCATTAGAGGTTTGGTTTTACAGACAGTGCTTTGGGATATTAGGCAAACTGCTAGAATAAAGCAGCTATATACACAGAGGGTTCTGAGTCTTAATGTTCTTCACATCGGAGCAAACCTCAGAGAGGTTGCAGGTTTGCCAGTATCTTCCTCCTAATACATCTGCAAAGACATTTCCAACAAAGGCTCGATGTGCATTTATCGTTGAGGGGGGTGGGCTTGGGTTTGGGTCCCCTCTACCCAGAGCTCTGAGGTTACCGATGGAGGGATCGGGGAAAACAAGGGCATAAGCATTTTCTGATTCTCAGAATTTCTGAGATGGCTTTTGTTTCACTGGCGCTGGGGAGCCAGTGATAATGAAACTACACCTTTGTACACAAGCCTTGACCAGCATTCTGGAGCACGTTACAAAGAAAAACCTTAATTTTTGAAAGTACTGAGCACAAAGGAGGAAGAAAAAAGCTCTCCCTGTGCAAGCTTTCTCTATATGTGTAGAAATATGGCTTAATTTTTAAGGCTTGAAGACCGCATTTAAAAACGTCTAACACCAGTGCAGACTCTACATGGGAGGAAAAAGAACTGTACAATTTTCATTAACCATTTGTTTCTTTTTTTAAGACAATCTTTTGCATATCTGTTAGTGCATTTTTAACTAAGATTTGGTTACCAAGGAAACAGGTTCTGGCCCAATGTTAAGTTGAAACTAAAATATATTTCGGAAGTTAAGCTTGAAGGAAAGAGTCCATGAAATTATTTTGAAAAGTGCCAGAATTCGGTACTTACAGAACCATAGCTGTATGGTCTGCAATGAACCATTCTAGGCACTCTTTTTCTTTCAGTGAAGCTCTCTTTCTTCTAACAGGGCCATCTATATTTTATATCCCCCCCTTTAAAAATTATAACTCCTCATCTCTCCAAATAATAGATATACAAATAGTATATTTGTTCTTGTATGTTATCTAAAATGGATTTTGGAACCATTTAAGTTTTTATTTTCATCTTTCATATAACACGTTTAAAGACCGCTTCTTAAAATTTAAATATTTTAAATGTTTCTTATTAAGCTTGTTTGCGCTCTTTGAAATCATCTCAAGAAAACCATTTATTTTTAGTTTCAAGTTAAAATGGAGCTGAATCAACAGACTTTTCAAAAAATTCTTTTGTTGTCTAATGGCGCCACACCTATCACATATATATAATTTTTAAAGAAGGAATCAGCTCACTTTTATAGCAGAATCATTTTGTAAGTTTAGCAAAGCTATACATTTATATAGTATCTGAATAGGAAAGCCTGTCCGATTTAATACCCTCCCTCCAAAAAATTACAGCTGTCTTATTTAATTTTTATTATAAAAGTCATATTTTAATCCCTCTAATATTCTTGCTGCATGGCTTAAAAAAATCTATAAAACATGCAAATTCCGACCTACCTGTATGTATCACTTAATGCAGTGCTAGCATGACAAGACACTCGGCCATTTTTATGTAAAGCGATGGAGACCAACTGATTTCTCCGTCTTCTTGCTCACAAGTTTTAGATGCAATTGTCACACACACCAAAAATCATACGCAGAACAGCTTGAATGTACTGTGATCACGAGAACCGAATTTATCAACAGGAAAACAGGATTGAAAAAAGAAGTTTCTCTTCCAAGGTTTCTCTGAGGCTGCAACCAAGGAGGTGGTGTGTTGAATTTTTTCCCCTTCCTCCTCTGAGAGTTCAAAGCCCGGAGCTGACCACTGCAAAGGCCACTGTCACATTTGCTGAAAATCAAACCACTGATACCAGTACTGAAAATACAAATTTGAGAACCAAGTTGTGTGCACACCATGGAGTGCATAAGAGTTAAAAATAGATTCCACCTTGCCTCCTACCTGCATAATAAATATGTAAGTTTCAAGTGTTTAATTTGATATTCACATTAATTAACAATACAACATACATTATTTAAAAGACAGCAAATGCAAGAAGAAAGGAGAGACACCATCTGGTAGCAGAGTTTTGTTGTTGTTTTTGTTTGTAGGGTTTGGTTTTTTTTTTTGGCTTTGTTAAAAAAAAAAAGGTAAAATCCTATTTTGAACGTGATGAAAAGCAAACATCCAGAGGCAAATGAATCGGAACTGAAAGGTGATGTTGAAATATCTAAGGCTGTAATGAGGCAAAAACAAGTCTTCGCTACCAGATGATATGGCATACCGAGCATTTACATACTCACATCTGAAATACTAGGCAACGTGTAATGAATTCTATACACAGCATGCACACACAGCAAAAGCACGGCTAATCCTGCCTGCCATCTTAGGCTCACAGAAGCAAGATACGCACTGCATGCAGACACGAGCACTGGGGAAGGAGGAGGCAGGGGACAGCTCACCTTAAATGCAGTATCTGATTAATGTTGTAAGTGACATTGCATATCAGCCTCAGAGTCTTGGTTCAACTGGGTAGGAGGGAACAAAGAAAAATGTCATCAACTGGTGATGCAAGATGAGCCCAATCACTAAACACTGTTTAGCAAACTCCAAATTCTGCAACCAGACAGTAGAAGGCATTTCATACACTTAAGCAGAGCTGCTGCACAATGAATGTGTCCTTTTGCTTCTGAGAATCAAACAATCCTTTTGCTAATGAAGAAAATAAGCCGGGATGAATACTGTCATATCTTCTTCTTGAAGAAAGCTTTCAATACAGTATGTATCTGGTTTGGGGTGCATTTGATAGACTATTAATTTCATAGAATTGCTAACAACAACAACAAAAATCCAAAGCTGTTAAGCTATTATAGAGTAAAAAATAATTTTAGAGGGTATAGCATTTCTAGGTTATTTTTCAAGTCCTAAATGGTGCCGGCAGGCTTATAGAAGAATGCATGATCGGGCTGTCTGTATCGGTGCTATAACCTCTAACCACAAGCCGTGTAAATGTATCCTGCTGAATGTATCTGCAGTACAGAACAGCAGATACCTCCTGGGTTGGAATTGTATTAAAATGTGAATGAATTTGCTTAAACTTAGAAGCAAATAAAATTAGCACAGAAAAATAAACTGATGCTGAATTCCTTTGGATGTATGGGATAGCTGATCACGAACGATAAAAGCCATCCCTGGGATACTGACCTAAATAATGTTAAGACCTGCAGCAGCGTACTTACCGCACTTGCTCAGAACATAGAACATGCAAAATGATTTTTCTCCTCCCTCCCTCCCTCTCCAAAAGCTAAACTGTAAAGTAACAGGGCATTAGCAGGGATATCCAAAGGCTGTGTGTGTATATATCGTACATGCTGCAGGAAGAAATGGTGTTGTGCTGAGATGTGATGTTTCTTTGTTTTACTTTGAGGCTTATCTTAGCTATGCTTGCACGATGACATTGACATCATGGAGGTCAGGGCTGACACTGGGGTGCCATCCGTTTTATGAGTGAAATGTTTTCCGAAAATTAAATCTCATCTACTCAAACACCAAATTTCATGTCTTCTTCAATACCACCTCCCTACCCCCGCTGCTCAAGATTGATGGGATCTAGTTTGCCTCTGTGTAATAAATTGGAATTGCCTTCTGTAGAGACTCCAATACATAATTGTAGGAATTAATTTTTTAAACAAAAAACCTTCAAGAATTCTTATGCATCCCCTTTCAATCCTTCCTATCAACACACACACACACACACACACACACACACACACAATTGAAGCTCAAATTGCAGTGAAACGTTTAACATGTGGAACAAAAAAATGTGGAAAGAGCTGCTTATTCAGGATTTTGAAGAAATGCCTAATAAGCAAATACTGTTTTGCTACAAAACCAGTGTCACCATGTCCCCAAAGAGAGGAAAACAGCATAGCTTGCTAGAAAAATTTCCTCCAGAAACTGCCGGCAGGTACAAAATAGAAAAGAGTTTCTTTTACCATGTTGTATAAAACAAGAAGTCTTTTATTTTTAAGAAAATAGACTAGATTCTTCTCTACTTTCCTCAGCTACAAAGAAAACATACCCACCCCCAGCCTTAGATCCTGGACATAAGCCAACATTTTTATAAAATGCTAGGAGCCTTATTTTGAGTACATATTTACATCTGTCTTCTTATCTCTCCAAAAGTCTTTAATTGCCTTGTTGTGTCCCTGAATATACTAATGCTAATTAATTTTAATACGTGCAAAAATGGATTCATATTTTCTGGGTTGCTAGTTTCCCAGCGCCTCGATCTTCTATAAGGACTGGCTAAAAATAGTCAGGTTAGTAAAATATTCAAGTTCCCCAGAATTTTTTTAAAGGAGAAATTGTATTCAAGCATCTTAACTTAGGTGCTAGGTTTCACAACTGAATCTTTTGTTTCTAGCTTTCATTCTATCTTGTTCCCCAGAACCCAAGTGATTTTCAGCTCAACGTGTGGAAAGCACCCCGCCCACCTCTATCCCGTACACTTTTAAGTCTCCGAGTTGGGCTGTCCAGATGGTCACTCATACCTGAACCACGCCAAATCCTCTTCTCTTTGGAGCACATCTCTCCCCCACAATGACTCCAGAAATAAACGTGGCTCTAACGGAGACAGTAGCTACTGGTCTAACACCAGTGGTGGAACCATCTTCCCCACCCCCGTGACATTGCTCTATGAGCTCTGGTTACCATTGACAGCAACAGAAAATTAGAATGGAGTGTCCTTAGGCTAATTCCTCCTTTACCATGGGGTCAAGAATTAGAGAGACTATCAGGCTGAGTTACAAGGTACCAATTTAATATACGGTCATCTATAAAGCAGGGTCCTCACAGTGGGGTCAGAGGAGGTTGAAGTGAACACCTAGGCATTTGAGGCTATTAGCGTCTGTTCAGATATTCCCTAGTAATAACATCAGAAAGCTAGACAGTCATGTTAAAATACTCACAAATTATTATCATGTAGGCTAGATATACACCACATGGAATCAACTGTGACCACATAGAACTAGTTGCTGCCTCCTCTGCCTGGAATAATAAATGACAGTGACAAGGACAGTAATCCATATCATGTTCCCATGAGATGAGTGAATAGTGTTATGTCAGAGTGGTGGGCAGAGTGGTGAATGTCGTCAGGTCCCCTACTGGTACTTTTAAGCCTGATGCCAGGGCAACAGTTTCCAAACCTCCCAGTGGGTTCCCTGTCCACCCTCTGTCAAAATGAGCCTAAAAGCCATGCATTAGTTTATTCTGTGGTATTCTAAATATGCTCAATGAGCAAACGTGGCCTATTTTCCAAACCTGCTTGTGTTAAACAAATCTGAACTGTAGTTAAAAGCATTAAGATTGATGAGCTTGTTAAGGCAGACATTCTCAACTAGTAAATCCTGTTTTGCATTTAAAAAACAAAAACAAAAAAGAAAACCATGCTCATGCCTGAATTACGTAGGCTTTGTCATGATTACAAGTGGCAAGGGCATGCGTTCACTTATGATTTTTAAAAATAGCGTGCGCATCATCAACCTTCTCAGGGCACATACACAAACATTAATTTAAAACACAGGTCCCTTTGGGGCATCTGGGTGGCTCAGTCAAGCCTCTGACTTCAGTTCAGGTCATGATCTCATGGTTCGAGGGTTCAATCAAGCCCCAAGTCAGGCTCTGTGCTGGCAGCTCAGAGCCTGGAGCCTGCTTCAGATTCTGTGTCTCCCTCTCTCTCTGCCCCTCCTCTGCTTGCCCTCTGTCTCTCTCTCTCTCTCAAAAATAAAATAAACATTAAAAATAAGTAAGTAAATACATAAATAAAAGACAACTCCCTTTTCTGTGATAAAAATTTTAACCTGTTTCTGCCATTGTAAGGAGTCAAATTTATGGAACCCTAAGTAGCCTGGCAGGAGCAGACTAGAGAATGGTAGAGACGGCAGTGAGGGGTGCGTCTTTCACTTTGATTAACGCTCTTCCTTGCTCACAGTCTTGTTGCTCTGCAGTCTGAGCTCATTTTATTTTCAGTCCTGCGGGTTAAAGTTAAATTGCATGGCTTATGCAAAGTACATAATTCAAGTAAGAACAAAGCTTGACTCTGTATATTAAAAAAGAAAGAAAGAAAGAAAGAAAGTCAAGTCAGGACACTGAGTCCCAGAGGAATCCTTGGTTTGTAAACATTTGAATTGGTTTGCCCATTTCTTTACTACATTCACTGCATTAAAAACTACAGCTGGTTTCCATTTACACCTCATATGGATAGTCAACAGTTCTGGATAAATTTATTATCAGGTTAGGCCATTCTAATCTAAATTTTTACAAATGAAATGTTCAACAAATTCAACATTTTTGTTTAAATTCTTAGCCTTATAAAGTTTAGAAAATTTTATGAGGTTATTACATCGGTCTATAATGTATTTAGTCCTGGAAGCAACATGGTCCTTAATTTATCAAGGACTAAAAATGGCTTTGGATGATATTTTTACTTAAAATTTCTTGAAAGTCCAGTGCTATTTTGAACATCTACATCTTGCCTACAGAGGTAGGCAGGAGCTTATGTTTCCTATCTTAATCAGAGCAAAGTCTAGAATAGCTATCGTTTATTGAGAACCTACTACATACTCAATATTTGGCTATATTATATTATTTAATGCTAAGCCAATAATGCTTCAAGGTGAGTATTAGTTATTATCAACTTTGGGTGAGGACCTAATTGGGATTTCTAGTCACATGGGAAATAGCAGAGTTAGGATTCAAAGCTTAGTCTGACCAATTCCAAAGTCTAGGTCTCTCCACCAATCTTCAGAGGATAAAACCTCCTTCCTCCACATTCTGCCTTGATGTAAGAAACTTCTTCCCATCAGAATCCTGGTAGAGGGAATCCCCACTCTCTGAAGCCAGGACTAATCCTGTTTATATGAACCAGCCTTAATTTCCCAGGCCTTGGGAACTGTGGGTACCCAGGATGCCACCAACGGGAGACCGGCTGGACCAGCAGGTGGAAAAGAAAATATAAGGAGGAGTTAATTAGACCATGTTGAAAGCTTAACAGTAGAAAGCAGATTAACAATTCTGGTCAGAGATGTGTCATAATTTGGAAATGTTTTATGAGACAAAGTAAGTGGGAAAGCTCACATTTCTATCTGGGCAAAGCCTCCACTAGCTGTCTTTTCATGTTACAGATGAGGAAACTGACGCTGAGAGGGATCTAGTCATTTGCCCAAGGTCTCACATTTAATAAGTGAGTTTGCCCATTTGCAAATTAAAAGTATTAAAAAGTAGATCTTGTTTCCTTTTATACCTTATATATTCAGCACGTGTGAGTAAATTTGTTATCAGGTTGTTAGAGTGTTCTAATCTAAATTATCAGTTAAAGAAAACTCAGTGTAACAATCAATTCCTGACTGCTTACAAATAGCATTTTTGTGCTGAACAAATAAACTGGTATTATGAGTTCCTTCCTCAACATATATTGAAAATGGACTTTTCAAAAGTCTAACTTTTGAGTAAGAGATTCTCCTCAACCATGGTTAGTGTTTCAGATGCATGATTTGAGTGATTAACTCTCTCTGTTAGCATCTGCACATTTTGCCCCTAAGATCCCTTCCAGCTCTGAATGTTTGTGATTCTATAAAATCTAGCCCAGCTTGCCTTCCAGGTCGGTTAGGCCAAGAGCTAGCCTCCAAGTCTCCTGCCTCCTGGTTATGTGGCCAGCTGACTATCTTGCTCATTGGCAGTAATTTTATATGCCAACCAGATGGCTCTCAAAGGGGGCTTTCTAATCAGCTCCACTCTGCCTGGGAATATGAGAGGAGGATTATGTTGCTTGGTGCTCATGAGGCAGTCGAATGAATGGTTGAGTAGATGGACAGGACTGAGGAATCTGAACTCTGGGGAGCCTCCAATTCTTAGGAGTTTTCTAACTTCTATCCATTAGGGTCTATGGAACGGAGTACATGCTTGTTGGCAAGGATGAGACAGCAAACTGAAGTTACCCTCTAGGAAAGACCTGGAGGGAGACGGGAAATGTGAACCAAGTGGTTTTCAACAGAGAAAAAGTGGTGAGTGACTTAGGGTTGCAAGGGAGATTTCTGGTCGACAACATTCTGCCCCACTTCAACTCTCCTGTGGTAATATCCTCCACATGCCTCACCACTGTTTTGATATCACTACCTCAACTTTAGCAACAGAATAGTTCCTGCTTTTATTTCTCAGTGCATCTGCAACATGGCACTAAAGGAAAGAACAACAAGGTTTTACTAGATCCTGAATTGGCAAGACTCAGCAAGATGGCTGAGTTTCTTCTTTCTTGAGAGATTGGCAAGTAGGGTGAAGAGGGAGGACAGGAATGTAAACTGAAGTGGAGGAGGAAGAATTCTCACAGATTGGTAAAAGCCACCCTGTGTGAGAACATAATCCTCTCCTAATATCTTCCTTCATCCTGGGCAGCAAATACTCCAAGACTCAACCTGGGAACAAAGTCATTTGTTTTCCTCTTCTCTCAGATAAAGACATAGCTCAGAGACGCCATAACCATGCACCTCATCTCACCAGAGCAGCTTTAACAAACCTCAGTGAATCTTCACTTCCTTTGGACTGAAGATAAAAGCAGAATAAGTTTTTGTTGATTGAATTATCTACCTTTAATCATGTCGCTGGCTTGCTTCCTGCAAGATCTGTGTATCTCCCATGGCACCCAGAGCATTGTCTGGTGCAGTGAAGGGGCTCATATGTGTATGCTCTTCACTGACCAACACCAATGTGGGAGTTCTTTCTCTGCTCCCATCACTACCAGCAGAACCATTAGCTTTGTCTCATGAAGCCACTTCCTAAAATCGGAGAACCTGCTCAATGAACTAAGGAATGGACCTAGGGGATGAAAATACCTATGGAAGTCTTTCAAGTACTTAATCACTTGTTTCCCAAGGGGAGCCACATGGCAAGCTGTCTGGCAAGCAGACCACAGGCTTTGTTTAAATCTGTCCCTCCCAGAACAGGGAAAAGGGAGACAGAAATAAGAACGGTCTGACAGCAACACCACTGCCTCCAAATTGCGCCTCAACCTTTCCTCAGCTCTCAGTGTCAGAATATGTTTCATAGAACTATAGGACGGGCAAGGCACTTTGCAGGATGCCATCTCAACCTTTTCTTTGAGGTGGAGAAAATCACGTTCAAAGAGAGTACTATATCTGAAGACCTCAGCAACCAGGGTAAGAGCCCTATTCCTTAATTTCTAGTATTCTGCTCTTTGTAATGCAACATGCTGGCTCAATTAAAGTTCCAAGCTTTCATTTAAATAGGTAGTTATTGGGGCACCTGGGTGGCTCAGTCAGTTGAGCATCCGACTTCAGCTCATGGTTCATGAGTTTGAGTCCCACATCAGGCTTCGTGCTGACAGCGCGGAGCCTGGAGTCTGCTATGCATTCTGTGTCTCCCTCTCTCTGCCTTAGCCTGCTTACGTGTGCTCTCTCTCTCAAAAATAAGTAAACATTAAAAAAATAGGTACTTATTAAACGGTTATAGAAAAGCAAGTTAATGAACAATTCTGGTAAGATGGCTTACAACTTATTTCTCAATTCCTCTCACAAGACAATGTTATAGTACACTTGCTCAATTTTTTTAAAGCTCAACTAAATATAATTTTAGGCAAAATAGTAAATGTTGGCCAAAATATCACCTGAGACCAAGGGTCACTTGGGAAGTATCAGAGAAGTAGGCTTGATTGCCGTTTAAGTCAATCAGATTAAGTTTAGCCAGCTGAAGTAGTCTTTATCCTATTTGATTTGCAAAAAAGAAATCTCATGAGTTAGCATGAGCAGCTAAAAATAAGTTGCAGGTTTCATTTTCCGTTGTTCAGTATGGTTTTGAAACCAAAAGGTGCAGAGCTAGGAGATTCACCAACGCCTACTGAAGATCAACAATTCAAACTGTCACCTTTCTAGCACACTGTCCTGATCTATGGTCCAAAGCCAGGCCCAAGAAAGGTGCACCTATGTCTCTCTTACCATGGTCCCTTGAGATGAATCCCCATAATAACACATGGCAGGAACCTGGGGGCTAAGGCTCATCCTGAGGGACGGTGGCTTATGTCTGAGTGCCTTGTCATATCCGGACACGATGCCACATAATCAGTCCCGTATGCTCAGCTTCAATCTTAGGTGATGCTGGGGACCCCTCAGTAAAGCAAGGGAATAAATAATACTAGCAGTTCAGTAAGATAGGGCCCTGAAGGTAGTGAGCTCAGCAAGTACCCCTTGACCTAAATGCCCATGGCCTTGTGCAATTCCATTCTGTAAACCCAAGTGGCTCATGAGAAGTTTAATTTCAAAACTGCCTTTCCACGGCCAGATCTGGCAAAAAGGTGTTTGACAAAGGCAGACATCCTTCAAAGGGAAGGCAGTCATCTCACACTGCAGCATTCGGCTGTGGCACAAGGCTCAGAGAATGCAGTGTCGCTATAAGAAAGCCCTCAGCTGAATGAGACTGAAAGGGGGCAAAGAAGGGTTAATCTCCTTCCATTAGAGGAGGGCCCATTTGGTGAAGGTGAAGAGAATAATCTGTATGAAGAGCAGAGAAGACAAAGAGCTATTCCAGAAAAAAAATCACTGTGCAGGGGCAAGAAGGATGATTTGTCCTAGATTTTCATCGTGAGACCATTTCTTAGATCTCTGAGTTTTTACCTTGCTTTGAAGTTCCAAGTCTCAGGGAGGGGAAAGGGGGTGTATTCACACTCCATGCTGGAATACTTGAGTTTGATTCCATCTGAGATGGGCTGTCTCTGAAAGGCAGAGGGCGAGGCCATAGAAGCCTACCCGTAAATTAGAAAGTGGTAAAATAAACAATAGGAGTTGTTCATAAAAGAGAGGCCAGTGGCTGAATCCTCTTTTTCTGAGGTGGGAAACACTCCCCCTCTTTTTTAACTTAAACGAGTTTTTCGAAGTTGCTTTTAATAACATTTTTGGAACTAGATTAAGAATCACCAAAAAATTGCAAAAATAGAACAGTAACTATATAACTTCATCTGGCTTCCCCCAATGATAATATCCTACACTAGCCTAGTACAAGAAGATGACATTGGAACAATACTATTGATTCAGGTGTGGACCTTATTTGGATTTCACCAGTTTTTACATGGTGTATGTGTGTGTTCGTGTGTGTGTGTGTGTGTGTGTGTGTGTGTGTGTAGTTCTATGAAATTTTATCACATGTAGTGACAGGAATAGCCATCATCACAATCAAGGTACAGAACTATTCCATCATCACAAAAAAATCGTATGCTAACCCTCTGAGAATCACAATTTTTTTCCAACACTAACCTCTGGCACTGATCTCTATTTTCAATCACTACAATTTTGTCTCTCTGAGTTCGTTATACATGGAGTCATATAGTATATAACCCTTTGAGATCGGCATTCTTGCACCCAGCATAATGCCCTTACATCCATTTAAGTTGTATGTAAATAGTGTGTGACTTTCTATTGCTGAACAGTTTTCCATGGTATGGATGTACCACGGTTTTGTTACCCATTTTCCCCTTGAAGGACATCTGGCTGGTTTCCTGGTTTAAGCTATTAGAAATAAAACTGCCATGAATATTGATACACAGCCTTTTGAGTGAATATGAGTTTTCCTTTCTCTTGTATAAATACCCCAGAGTGGGACTGTATGGTATATGTATGTTTAACTTTGTTAAGAAACACAAACTGTTTTCCAGAGCGGCTATACCATTTATGTTCCCACCAGCAGTGCAAAAGCAATCCAATTTCTTCACCTCCTTGCTGGTATTTGGGAACATCAGTATTTGTTATTTTAGTCTGATAGATATATAAGGATTCTTCTTGCTGGTTCAGTCAAGATAGCAGTCAAGTGGGGATGCCTTCAGAGCTTGGCTGGGGTGGCTTCCAATATTTCTCACTGTTCCAGATTTCCTAATACTTGTCTACACAGCAGTTTGAGTTGTCCAGCATTTCAGTGATGGAAAAACAGGGCTCTTGATATGCAGGGAGTCTTTAGGTTTGACCAGTTATTCCGGACTATAAGTGGGACATCACCGTCTGGGGATGCTGGACTTCTTTGAGGCAGTACATCTTGGCCCAACGGGCAGACTTGATACCAGTGATACTCTCCCAAGAGGGGATATGAAAGCCAGGATGGGGCAGCCTTGGGGCAGAGACAGAATTTGCTTGGGCCAGGGTCATCCAGCAGCTTTGGTCAGAGACTGTGTGAATGCTTTTTATTCCTAAAGTTAGCTACTTATTAGCAAGGTGTGTGGACTCAGCACAGACAGGGAAGAATGGTATCACCAGCGGCACTCATCAGATCACAGACCCCCCTGAACACTTTCTCCCCTTGGACTTCCTACTCTGTTGATCATCTCAGATTTGCCAGTAGCATGTGGACACCTTGTCTGGATGTCACAGAACTCTAACATCTACCTCCTGGGGGTTAGATCTGGAGGTACTTCTGTCACCACCACATGGACCTTCTTGGCCACGGGATCCAGGTCATGCCAGTAATTAGAACTCTATCTAAGCATCAGAAGGTGCCTCAGCCAAAGAAGTTGTAAAGGATGCCAGGGAGATGGGCTTTACATAGAGCCAATAGCATAGTGATGACAACTGCTCCAGCCATGTCTGGGAAGTCACCTTCCATCTGTTGTGCCCCTGATTGAAGACAGGTGGTAGACCTTCCCGGAATCCGTACTCATCATCTACAAGTTTGGATCAGAAGGCCAAGAATCAGGAGAGCAGTGATGAGCAGTGATGCTATGTGGGAACAGCCAAGCGATCATGAAGGCTCTGCACAGAAGCAGTGAGCTTGATGAAGAGGCAAATTCCCTGGTGTCTCTGGGTATTGGCTCTTCCGCTTTACCTGGTGCAGTCACAGGAGGAAGATGTGGACTTGGGCATGGAGGAAGCTAAATAGTGATTTATAGAACCTAAACATGAACTAGGGACCATCAGGAGCTGAGCCGTTTGTGGAGGCTGACTGTGAAAGCAAATGATATGATGGTGACCCACCCCCCCTCCTGAATCTGGGATGGTAGAATGAGAAAGGTCGGTCATATGCCATTAGGTGACCAATAAGCCTGGTCTGATGGGCTTGAGTACAGTTATGCAGACGGGATGGATGGTCACACTTCCTTAGAAGGTGGAAGTTTTCCTTAAATTTGGTCATTGTTTGTTTACTATGTTTTCTGCTGTAACAGAGAACTTTCCCCAGTTCCCAATTTCAGGAGCCTCTTCTCTGACCCACTGTCCTTCCTCTGGCCAGGTGCTCCTACTCACCTGCTGTCAAAAGGCAGCCTGGGGCACAGCACCTTCCAGATTTAAAATGGCAGGCACAGCTACAGGCAGGCACCTCCCCAGATGGTGAAGTTATGTGATGGGACTCTGAGGAAGAGTCACGCAGCCCCTCTCTAGCTCTGGCTTTGTCTTCTTTTGCAGTTAAGATATGACTAAAATATGAATCTCTGCTCTTTTGCCTTCTGACTCTGGACCCCATTTCCTACTCTGCTCTTGTATGTGGCTCTACGTGGCTGTTCCATGTCTTCTTCGGCCCAGCTTTGGTGTTACCACCTCAGGGCTTAGGCACACAGTGGCCTGGTCTCATTAGGTGACCAAGCTGGGTCCCTGGGCCCCTCACAGGGTCTGGGCTGCCCACACAGGTCCTGAGATATGGCCCTGCCTACCAGAAGGCGGATAAAAGTTTCCTGGCTGAGGCAGAGTGTCCATCGTGAGGAGTCTGTCTTCTCATTAGGGCTGTGTCTCTGCTACCCTGAGGCTGGGGAGATCTAGGCCCTCTGTCTACCGAAGTCCTAGTTTTACTGCTGCCACTGAATCTCTGGCTAACCCCCTGGAAGTAAGTGAATCATTCTGGGTCTCAGTTATCTCATACTTACAGTAAGGTTTCCTGATTCCCTAGCTGAAAATCTTTCAACTACACCATACCACAATTAAGAAAAAAATCTAAAATTCAGAGGCCAAAAAAAGAGACTTTAAGTTAAATTCTGGTTTAGATATACTATCTCAGGGCTCCCTGTTTTCTAATAAGTGTTTGCTGAAATGAATGTTTATTAAATTGAATGCAGCATATCAATAGTTCTCAGGCTTTAATGTGTATAAGGATTAGGAGGGTGTATTAAAAAGAAACTGACGGGGACTTAGGTTTCGAGATAGATACTGGTGACTTTCTGGAGGCTAATTTACCGATGTATATTAGGACATTTAAAAACAGGTCATTTGACCTACTGATTCAATTCTAGGAATTTTCCCCAAGATGTCCACAAAAATTTATCCACAAGAATGTTTACAGATTGGTAACAGCAGAGCTTTACAGCCAATCAAAATGCCCATCAAAGGGGCGTCTGGTTGACTTAGTTGGTTAAGTGTCAGACTTCAGCTCAGGTCATGATCTCCTGGTTCAGTTCGTGGGTTTGAGCCCCACATTGGGGCTCCCTCTCTCTCTGCCCCTCCCCTGCTCATGCTCTGTCTCTCTCAAAAATAAACATCTAAAAAAATACCCATCAAAAAAAGAATGGACAAACTAAGACATATCAATGCAATGGAAAAACAGACATTAAAAATCAAATTTTCAGGGGCACTTGGGTAGCTTAATGGGTTGAGTGTCCAACTTTGGCTCAGGTCATAATGTCATGGTTTGTGAGTTTGAGCCCCACTTTGGGCTAGCTGCTGTCAGCCTGTCAGCAAAGAGCCTGTCAGGAAACACTGCCTCAGATCCTCCCTCACTTGCGCGCTCTCTCTCTCTCAATAAATAAATAAAACAAACAAATAAAAATAAAAAATAAATAAAATGTTCACAGGCCACTTAGTGACCTGGAGAAAGGTTTACAACACAGTGGTAAGTGAGGTGAGAAAAAGCATAAAAATACCATGTCAAATAATTTCTATTTATATATGTGAAAAACTGGAAAGAAATACATCAAAATGTTAGTACAGAATTGTTGCTTGTTTGTTGTATTTCTGGAGGCTGTTGTTTTCTCCTTGATCTTTTTCTGTAGATTCCATTTTTTGTATAGTAACTAGTTATGACTCTTTATATATGAAAAACAATAAGTATTTTAATTGAAACAAAAAGGAATTTGCATCATGTAGAGTGAAAACGGAGGGAAGAGACGCCTCTTAGGAGTGCAGCCCAGCCACAGCCTGGCTGCAGAAGGACTCATACTCTATCTGGTGCCTGGGGTGAATTTCAAGCTACATTCTCTTTTGTGAAGCACCTTGGGATAGTTGATGCCAAGGAATGTGGGTCAATGAGAAAGTCCTTTCACTAGATACTGCTTTCCCGCTACACTCAAAGATAACAGATGACAGGATCCGGGACATGGAGGGGAGTTCACAGTTTAAATGATACCTTCTTCACTGCTCCTGGGCTGAGCTCATGCCTGTTGATTCTGTGTATAACCCCCGCCCCATAACACCGAGCAGACAGAATGCACTCAGGATGAGGGGCTTTTGGACAGGCAATGGACTCCATTCTCATTTGGGAGACATTATCCGACATCAATGCTTTTGTGGAGAGGTTTCAAAGCCTCCTGTGGCCAATACACTGGGAGCCCCCTAAGATGCCAGGAAACACCCTTTTTGTTTTTGGTTTGTTTGTTTTTTTTTTTTTTTGGCAGAGAGACAGCTCCAATCCATCCTGTCTCAGATTTCAGTGACCCCCTAGGTCAAATCTCTCTCTGAGTAGCATTACAAGCCTCTTGGTTAGGTCTCTGGCCTATAGTCAAACCTTTCCAAACGACCTTGAAAATTTTACTCCACATGCTGTGTGTGGCTAGATAAGGAGTGGTACTAAGGATCTCAGATGAAAGTCAATTTAGAAAGATCAAAAAATTTTAAATGATGATACTTAACAATATTAATACCAACGTCAAAAGTCAAAACACCAATGCTAACCATTATTATAATTATTTTCATCAATCCCTTGACTTGCTATATATTGTTGCCCAAACCATTTCCCCCCAAACCATTTTATATATATTACTTTATTTATTCTGACAGAATCTCAGTTTTACATCCTTTAAAAATACCATTTTGGAGGCGGGAGGAAGCTTTCAAGTTCTGATGAAAAGCAGAGGCTTCTTGAGTTAAAAACAAAACTGTGAAGTCTTCAAGTGTGGTGTTTTCCAACTTAGTTCTTGACAAGAAATTGGGGGATTTCAGCATGAGCAATTCCAAAGCCCTATTACCATGAATTCTTAGCTTTGGTGAAAATGACGTGGCCTTACTGCAAAATCCTCTAAGTGGAATAAAAGAACGTTCATAAATGCTGACCCAGTGTAAGAAGGGGGCTTGTATTTCTGTGCTATGAAAACTATAAAACCTCTGTGATTAAAAATAACCAACTGAGGGGCACCTGGGTGGCTCAGCTGGTTGTCTGACTTTGGCTCAGGTTGTGACCTCACGGTTCATGGGTTTGAGCCCCACATCAGCCTCGCTACTGTCAGCACAGACCCCACTGAGTATCCTCCGTCCCCCTCTCTCTCTGCCCCTTCTCCCTCTCATGCACACACATGTGCGTGCTCTCTCTCTCTCTCTCTCTCTCCCTCTCTCCCAAAAAATAAACATTTAAAAATAAATAAATAGGGGCACCTGGGTGGCTCAGTTAAGAATCCCACTTCAGCTCAGGTCATGATCTCACAGTTTGGTTCGTGAGTTCAAGCCCCGCATCAGGCTCTGTGCCAACACTCAGAGCCTGGAGCTTGCTTCAGATTCTGTGTCTTCCTCTCTCTCTGCCCCTATGCCACTCATGCTCTGTCTCTGTCTCTATCAAAAATAAACATTAAAAAAAAAATAAACAAAAATAAATAAAGTAAAAGTAAAAAAGTAACCAACTGGTCTAGGCACTATCTATGGCAGCCTGCTGTGCACGGTCCATGTCTGCTTATCATAGATTAATTGGTCCAAGCTAAACTCTTTAGGTGACCTAAGCTCTGAAAAGACTATGGAACCTCAAATTTTAATTATGCCCCTCACACAGAATAAATTTTTTTAAATAATAAAATATAGAATTAAAGATAAGGAAGTTCAAGAAAAGTGTAATTTTTCCCATGATGTCTACTTTGACACTTTTGAAAATGTTGAAGATCAAAATATTTACAAGGTGTATACCTTGTCACCACTGCTTTGTTGGCGTGTTTGTGAGGTCACCCAGTGTGCTATACCAACACTGTGGAGGGGTCGTGCTGATAGTATTGAAATTCTGATTTGGTGATTACATACTCCTCCCTGTCACGCTATCAATGAAGCTAGACATGAAAAATCAGGAGACTGACCCCTTCCACACACACGCTCATATGGTCTTCCTACATACTTAGTGCTCTGAGAAGTCATTATCACATGGCAGTTGAAATTTATAACTGGGACTGCTGAGTCTCCCAAGTAAAAGGACGCTGACATCTTTCCTTCTTGAATGGTCTTTGGCCTTGCCCTTCCTGGCCAACTCCATTAGACTGGGACTTCCAGCAACAGATTGTCCCCACCTGGTTCTAGCCTTTGAAACCTAGCACTTGTTCTCAACTTACCCCTTTGGCTGCACCCTTCTAAGCAGGCTCTGTGTTCCCCCATTCAACTTGCCCTTATCTTTAGCTTCCTCCACCAGCCCAGCCAGCTTTCAGTTCATTAGATACTTCCAGGACAAACCAAGGCACAGCAAATGAACTTTGAGAGACTAAAGCATTTTTGCAACAAATCAACTTACTCTATTCCACTCCTCCTTAGACCATTCCTGATGTGAGAGCACTGGGCAGAGGTGAGCAGCAATAGGAGACTAGGCCAGGCACCAGGCTCCATGAGAGCCCAAGAGGCTGTGTCAAACTGGCCAGTAGCTGGCCTTCCCACACAATGCACACTGTGTGCTCTTCAGGGTGTGGGTCCCAGAAATGTCAAGTCCAGGGGCAAAATTCAATCATAAATCAGGGTATCTAGCCAGATATTGACAACAGAACTAGAGAACTATCTCAGGCAAAGGCTGTAGTCCACTTTTAGTATATGTGCTGCTGAAGCAAGCACAAGTAATCTGTTTCTATTGGAGGTCTTTATGATGCCTTTGGGCCACCATACATATGGTTTCTGATATTTACCTGCAGGGGAATTCTGCACTAAGACCCACAATGGTGAAAAGGCTACATAAAATATAAAATTAGTTCAGAGTTCTCCAAACAGGGGTTATAGCCTTAACACTCAATATTTCAGTACATGTTTTGAAACTTTCCCCGAAAAGAAAAAAAACTAGAATTATGTATCAAATCCTTAGGGCTGCACTAATCTCTCCAGCCTGAACCTTTTAAATCTATTTTTAAATGTTTCTCTAATAACTTGGTTTGAAGATTCCATTTCAGTCAAGGATCCTACCCCCTACCCCGAACACACCCCCAAGATTAAAACATGAGCCAAGATCTGGAGTAGATCAGGCAGGATAGCTTCCCAAATCTCCCAGAAGCAGACAGAACCATAAGCTAAAGAAACCATGAGCTTTCCAACAGACTACTGGGGCTCAAAGGTGGGGGAATGGAATTCTGTTGGACAATTCCAACTAGCATGATTAGACCCAGAACCAGGAAACAATGCCAGAATGATCTTAGACCAAGGGGAGCCTGGAGGGGAAAATAAGGGATAGAATGTCCTTCCTCAGGTGCTAGTCACTGGCAGCATGGTAGTGCTCATATAAAGGCTCACAGTTGGAAAGAACAGAGGCATCTTAAAAAATCTCACCCACTGCTCCTTGCTCATATGGCCAGATGTTACCTAAGTGAGTCAGTCAGGGAATACTAAATACCTGATAATTTTTTGCTTCTCCCACTGATTTGTTCTGCTATCTTAGCCTTGAGCATCTCTAAGCTCTTTATTATGCTGTGCCAGAGAGGACAATCTCTTATCCAGAAACTCTCTAGAACCCTCTCTAGGTCCCTGGGAAGTAGCTGCATAGCTGGGAACTACATTTCCCAGATCCCTTTGCAGTTAGCCACTGTCATGTGACTGAGTTTTAGTGAACCGAATGTGAATAGAAGTGTTGTACATCCCTTCTAGGCATGGCCTGTGAAAACCTCCTCTGTGTACTTTTTCACACTCTTTTTCTCTTCTGCTGGAGAGTGGAGACAGTCCTGATAACCTTGAAAATCACGTGCTGTAGAGGGTGGAGTCTCTTTCCATGTGTATTTCTGAATGCATGTGTGAAAGAGAGTTACATAAGCAAGAAATAAGCTTCTCTTGTGTTTGAGCCATCATACATTTTTCAGGCTACTATAGCAATTAGCGTTTCCTAACACTTACATGCCCCTTTTGATATAGTTGTTTTTGTGTGTGCACAGAAGTTCCCATGCTTTCTCCCCTTTCCTTAAATATTACTATAAACCAAGAGAACAGAACTACTGAACTTGTACTTAAGCAGCCATTAGGGACAAATAACACTCACCAAATTAGTGGTCACAGCATTCAGATCTTACAGCCAGAAGAACAATAATTTAGCAGAGTCTCACTTTGACAACCTGATGCATTAAATTAAAACAAAAAGTAAATGTAAGATGTACAAAACGAATATAATTATAAAACAAAAATATGATTACTTTCCAAAGGGTGTTGTCAGATTACAAAGGAATTTGCCGCTGTTTTCCAGTAAATGACAAGCTTCCCTATTGCCTTTAAATTTTATTTTTTAAATACATCCCCCTCTAATCATTATAAAACAGAATGTATAAAGAACAATTCTACTCTGCTAAGTAAGCTATTCAAAGACTAAGTGCTGACTCAGGGGATGACACGGGAGGCTAGGAGCACTGGGTGTGATTTCTACGCCTTTGTGCTCTGCAGTACTTAGGTACACATTTAAACTTCTCTCAGGAACTTAACTTTCTTGGTTAGGAACTTGCAGAGCTTGTAAAATTATAGGCTACGCAAAGGCGTAAGTTTTTCAGGTGACGTTAAAACAGACATCAGAGATACATTCAATCCGTCTTTGTGTTTAATATCATTCCAGATGCAAGGGCACAGGGAGGAATTAAAATAAGCACTTTATAAACACGGTGATGAAACAATGGAGGTATGCGCACCAAAACAATCAGAGGCAACCAGAAACACGCTCTGTAAAGGCGGCAGGTTGTGGATGTTTTCTTATGAGAGTTGCCATCTTTTACCAGGTTATGTGCAAAAATACAATTGGATGACACAGGGCACGTATTTGCCTAGAACAGGCTTTCTTTTTATGTCTGATTACTCGGTTTGAGATCCAGGAAGCAAAGAGTTCAGAACTCTGAACAAACATTCTGGCTGTCCAAAACAGAGCACCAGGGCTCCGGAGGGGGAAGAGGAGACAAAACAAGAAGGTTGGCGGGGGAAGGCATGNACATATATATATACGTACACATATATACATATTTTTTTTTTTTTTGAGAGGAAATGCATTCTTGTCTGGTCCTGTGCGAAGAGAGAGATCAGATAAAACCCCTTTAGTGGTATATTTGGAGGGTCTCCCAAATGCAGTCCCCACTCCCTCCCTCTGGGCTGGGGCCTGCGAAGCCACAGGTGTCAGGAAACAAGATGGCGCCACAGAGTGTAGGGCACTGAGTGAGGGGGGCAGGGGTGGGCCTTCACTTACTCGGACGCTGGCTCCTCTGAAACCCAGACGCTGCCAGCTCCCTGGGCTCAGGAGTTATAACCGCCTTCTTGCTCTGGGTTCTTCACTTCTTGTTGAGATCAGCTCCACATATTTTTCTGATGATGTCACCCATTCTGACTTCCTACATTTTGAAAGTTGATCTACAAGCAAAACCTTCCATGAGGCTAAAAAAAAAGAAGAAAAGAAAGGTGTGTTGTGAGGAGATGGAGAGGAGGAGGAGAGAGGCAGTGGCCTCCTTATTTTGAGATTTGCTGCAGCTGCGAGTGCCACTCCCCAGCCAGTTTCCTGGCTGCAGAGGGAGGCCAGTGGCCGGGCGTGGGTGACGTCAGGGACAGGNGTCCTCACCAGCAGCCTGGCTGCCCTGCCACTCGGAAGGGGACAAAAGGAACCTTTGATGTCCAGAGGCCCTCCTCTCGGCACACTCGCCTGTACTAAGCGGCAAGCCAGGAGAACATTCCTGCTGTCTCCCCACCCCCAGCCGCCCTTCCTACTTCCGGAACAGTCCCAGGCAGATTCAGGAAGGCCTCTCCCGGAGAGACGTCACCCTCCTGCATGGCAGAGGCATGGCCACTCTCTGTCAAAGAAAGAAGCACAAGAGGGTGTTTCTCTGGAGATTTCTTACATCTCCCTCTGGCTTCCCCCTTTTTCCTCGTGGTGCTGCCCTAACTAGGGAGTCGAGGTGGTATTAAAAGACACGTGAAGAGGTGGAAGGTGCTCTTGTCACATTCTCTGGACAGTATCCGGTGGTCAGTGCCTTTAGGCCATGGCCTGGGGCCTCAGCTCCCTGTCTCTGAGGGCCAGTGTGAGCCTGCACCTCCTGGAGTTAAGAGGGCACCATTCTTTAAAAGAGGTTTTTATATCCCAGAGCTGGCATGGGACTCAGTAAATACACCATGAATGAATGTATTTTGATACATTTAGATGATAATTCTTTTTAAAAGCTTATTTCTTTTGATAGAGAGAGCACACATGCACACACATGAGGGGGCGTGGGAAGGGGACAGAGGGAGAGCAGGGGAGAGAATCCTAAGCAGCCTCCATGCTGTCAGCGTGGAGCCCCACTGGGACTTAGTCTCATGAACTGTGAGACCGTGACCTGAGCGGAAATCAAGAGTCGGACACTTAACCGAATCAGCCCCCTACGTGTCCCTAGATGATAATTTCAAAATAAACTA
The DNA here is from genome assembly GCF_008692635.1 of Crocuta crocuta. Classification (NCBI taxonomy): domain Eukaryota; kingdom Metazoa; phylum Chordata; class Mammalia; order Carnivora; family Hyaenidae; genus Crocuta; species Crocuta crocuta. The sequence continues at coordinate 3,808,083 of NW_027528873.1, read as the reverse complement.
GTAGAAAACATATACTGAATACTTGCACTGAATGTTAAAGCCTGTGTGCTAAGTGCTTTACAAAGATTATTTTATTTATTGTTATCATCATGACAAAGCTATGAGGTTAGTTACTATTATTATTCCCTATTCTATAGATGAGAAAATGGACGCTCAGAGAGATTAAGAGGCTCTCTAAAGTCTCACACTAGTTAATGGCAGATCTCAAATCCTGTTTGATCTCAAATCCTGTGTTCTGAATCGCCATGCTGAGTAGCTGAAGTGAATACGTGAATAATGACCAAGGGCAGCCTGTTCAGGTGAGCTGTTCAGGGTAATGACGGGGCTTGAAGCCAATTCCACAAGGAAGTAGTGGAGCAATTAGGGATGGTCTGTCGAGGGTAGTAGGCCTCATGTCCTCTTTATGGGCCAACACAAGGTCTGGGATAGCCAGAGTGGTCAGGAGGGCAGGTTTGTTGTCAGGTCCCAGTGGGGGTGAGAAGCTGGGACTGGGAGAAGAAGCCAGGGAGGTCTGGTGGTTTGTGGTGGATGCAGGGTGTGGGAGAACAGTAGACAGAGTATCTCAGAGGGGCTGAGGCCCAGATTTGTCNCGCAGCTAAAGGCACTGCTTTTCTGGGACAGGCAAGAAGTCTAGAAGGAAGAAAAACAAGATAGCTTTCAAAGACTCCACGACGTAGAGAAGGAGTTAGAACAATGGCGTGTTTCAAGTACAAGGAGGGGTTGGAGGTGACAGGGACAGAGCTGAACCTGACAGGGGCAGTCATTGCCTCAGCACTGCCCTACCAGGATCAGCTGCCTTTCTGGGACAGAGTGAGAGTCCGGTCAGTGGCTGTGTTCATGCCAAGATGAGGTGGGTTGGCAAGAGGAGAACATCTGCTTATGGGGGAATATGGGCCCAGGATAAAGATGACCTTGGAGGTCCTTCTCCCTCTGGGCTTTATGATTCTATGTTTGTACTTTTCCATGATTCTCCTAAATGTCTCATTCCAAAAAAAAAAAAAAAAAAAAAGACAAATGCCAGGAATTCCCAGCCCCTTGCAGAAGTGGGGAGGGAGGTGTCAGTGGCCTCCTCAATAATGCCACGCCATGGCTTTCCTCCCCACTGTGGCCATGAGACCCCTCTCCCTGGCTCAGGCGATCAACACCTCTGACAGCTGGGGACGTCGTGTAGTAACCTCATTCCTGGGAGTTATGCCAGTTGCCACTCTGAGGAATTACACATGTGCTGTGGGATCTGACTCCCCAGCAAGGTTGAATTAGCAAAAATGAATTTCAGAAGAGAGATAGCCACATGCTTTTAATTAGGGGAGCAGCAACAACCGATCAGGGTCATTGTCAATGTCTACACAGAGCCTGACCTTGGGCTGAGGAAAATGCTCTATGTTCCAGGCATTTTTGGCAGGAAGCTTGGGTTTTCCCCCCACCCCCCCTTGTTTCTCTGTAGAAAATGCCTTTTGGGCATCTCCCCACTCTGCTTCCCCAAAGAGTTGGTGGCCTTGCTTGCTTATTTCTCTAATAAGATAAAGAGAGACTATTATTTTAGTCTACCTGTGGGGCCAAGGTAAGAGAAAAGGAAAAAAAGGGGAAATGATGACTCAGCTTGAGTGAGATGCAGGGCCTGGCACCATGTGTCCTGGGATTGATTTTAATACAGGATAAAATCAGAACTGGGCAAAACGTCTCCTGGGGGACACAGAGAAATACGCACGGTGACACCCCCTAACCTCTACCCCATCTAGAGAACCCTTTGTTACAACAAATGCAGTTATATACTGATAATTAAAATATACATCAATAAAACCTTTACAGGTTCAAGGAATTCCTCGAAGACTTGTCTATACCTGCTGCCTCCAATTTCTCTCATCTCACGCACTTTCTAAAACACAATTTACTAAGATAAAATTTACATACTATAAGGTTAACCCACTTAAAGTATACAAGTCAATGGATTTTAGTATTTACAGAATTGTGTGACCTGTAATCTAATTTTAGAAGCTTTTTAATCACCCCAGAAAGAAACTATATGCCCATTAGTCACTCCACACTAGGGCCAGCCCCCACCCCCTTGTCCTAGGTAAACATTAATCTTCTCTCTGTCTCTATAGATTTGCATCTTCTGGACATTTCATATAAATGGGATCACAAATATGTGGCCTTTTGTGTCTGTCTTCTTTCACTTAGAGTAATATTTTCAAAGTTCGTCCATGTTGTAGAATATATCCGTACTTCATTCCCCCTTATCAAAGTTTGTTTGTTTATTCATTTTAACTTCTTAAAGTAAGCTCTATGCACAGCCTGGGGTGTTGAAACCCATGACCCCAAGATCAAGCCAGCCAGGTGCCCTCGTACTTCATTCCTTTTTATGCCCAAATAATATTCCATTGTGTGGATGTGCCAGGTGGACATATGTTTTCATGTCTCTTGGATGGATTCCAAGGAGTAGAAGTGCTGGGCTGGGTCGTAAGGCGACTCTATGTTTAACATTTTAGTATGTGGGTTGCGAAGCAAGCACTCTGTTTAACGCCTTAAGGAGCTGTCAGACTGTTCAAGAGCACCATTTTACATTCCCACCAGCGATGTGTGAGAATTCTGATTTCTGCACATCCTCACAATACTATTCTTGTCTATCTTTTTTATTCTAGCCATCCCAGTGGGTGTGATGTGGTATCTCATTTTGCTTGCGATTTGCATCTCCCTAATGACTAATGATGTTGAGCATCTTTTCATGAGCTTACTGATGATCATTTGTAGGTCTTCTCTGGAGAGCTGTTTGTTCAAATCCTTTGTCCATTTTTAAATTGGTTATTTGTCCTTTTATTTTTTAGTATTTATACATTCTGGATATAAACCTCTTATCAGAAATACGCTTTACAAATATTATCGTCCTGTCTTTGGATTGTCATTTCACTTTATTTATGATATTCTTTGAAGGAGAAAGGTTTTTAATGTTGATAATGTCCCATTTCTCAATCTTTCGGTACATCACTTGTGCTTTTTGGTGTCAAATCTGAGAAACCATTGTCTAAACCAAGGTCATAAAGATTTATACCTAAGTTTTATTCTAACAGATTAATAGTTTTATTTTATTAAAAAATGTTTATTTATTTATTTTGAGGGGGAAGGGGAGGGGCAGAGAGAGAATCCAAAGCAGGCTCTATGCTCAGAATGGGGCTCAGTCTCACAACTGTGAAATCATGACCTGAGTTGAAATCAAGAACTGGATGTTTAACTGACTGAGCCACCCAGGCACCCCTAATAGATTAATAGCTATAGTTCTCATATGTAGGTCTATGATCCACTTTAATTTATATAGTATAAAGTAAGGATCCAAAGTCATTCTTTTCGTGTGGATATCCAGAATCATTTGTTGAAAGATTATTTTTACAAGAACTCTGGACATCTAAAACTGCTCTAAAATACAAAGTTTATTTATTTATAAATTTTATTTATTTGTTTGTTTGTTTATTTATTTTTGAGAGAGACAGACAGACAGTGAGATAGGGAGGCACAGAATCTGAAGCAGGCTCCAGGCTCTGAGCTGTCAGCACAGACACAGCACAGCACAGCAACGTGGGGCTCCAACTGATGAACTACGAGATTATGACATGAGTCAAATTTGGACACTCAATCAACTGAGCCACCCAGGTGCCCCCAAAGCTTCTTTTAAAGATTAGTCCATTCTTTCCCACATTTAATTGTCTTGGCCCTTTTGTCAAAAATCAACTGAGTATAAATATTTGCTTATTCTGGACTCTTAATTCTATTCCATGGATCTAGCTGCCTGTTCCTATGTCAGCACTACACTGTTTTGATTAGTACAGCTTCATAATAAGTATGAAATTGGAGAGTATGAGTACAACTTTGTGCTTTTTCAAGACTGTTTTGGCCAATCTGGATCCCTTGCATTTCTCTTTGATTCCTAGGAATATCTTCTCAATTTCTGCAAAAAATCCGGTGGGGATTTTGAAAGAGATTGTGTTCTACTTGTAGATCAGTTTAGGGAGTATTCCCATTTTAACTATCTTCTGATCCGTGAACCTGGGAAGACTTCCCATATATTTAGATCTTTAATTTCTTTAAACAATGTTTTACCATTTTGGTGCACAAGTCTTACATTTCTTTTGTTAAATCTTATCCTAATTAACTTGTTCTTAATTGATATTATTTATATTGGAAATAATCTTTGTTCATGGACTTGTTAAGAGCCCCTAATTTGGAGGTTGAAAGAAGTTTCAGTACTGGCTCCACTATTTCTTAGTTATATGACTTTAAGCTTACTTAGCCTGTATCAGCCTCCTTTATTTTTTTAATCTGAAAATAAAGGAAATAATAATACCATCTTCTGGGTTTGTTGTGTAGATTAAATAAGGTAATGCGTATCTGACCCTCTTGGACCATGACCTACATGGGCCAGTCTCAGGGTAATGTTACAATCTAAGAAACCCAGTCCAGTCACCAGAAAATAATTTCAAATTAGCTCATATTCAATACTTGCATTTCTCAAGCACCATACAGAGCTCCCTGCACGGGTTCTTAACATCCTTTTCCCCATCTTATCCAAACTCCTACACTCCATAGCTTTTGTCCCCTCTTCTTTCTGCCAAGCTCCCTGGCAAGTTTTTCTCTCCCCCTAACCAATGTTACTCTAATTCTTCTACTCCTGTCCTGTTCTTCTGATAGGTGAGGGGAAGAAACTGGACAGGCAAAGCCAGAATTCTCTTTAGCATGCAGGATGAAAAGAAAACCAGGGAACTCTCAAACTTCATTTGTATCGTCATTCACATAAAGTGCCCAGTGCAATGTCTGATAAGGGCTCAATAAATGTTGGGTTTTAATTTTTATTATGGTATTGTTACATTATGCCTATATATACTTTATGTTAATGGAGCAAAGGTTAGATCATGACCTCTAAGAATGCAGCTGGGAGACTACTGCTCAGTGGCCCATCCTCACTCATTTACATGAATTCAAGATTATTGCTTTTCTTTCTTCTTCCTGAATCATTCCCCAAAGAATCAGCCCCTAGAAAATTGTGAAAGAATTCATCCTTGAGGCTCCCTGAGTAATGTTTGGGGGTCATATCTCCTGTTTCTTCCCCAGCCAAGCACCAGGATTCCATCCTCCCACAAAAACTTCTAGGACAGTGTTTTTAAAACTGCAGGTCAGTACCCACTATTTATTGGGTCAGAACCAGCATTAGTTTCAAGTGACAAAATAAAACAAAACAGAAAAATTCAAGTACATTATAAGACTTTTGTTTCAGTTTTATAATATGTGTGCGAACTGGGTCTCTCTGAGAAACATATTTGTCACTGTGGTTCAGGATTTTTAAAGGCTAAGACACAGTGTTGGAGTAGATCTGTCACTTTCATTAAGGTATTTAAGCAACTCCAAGAGAATAAAGTAACACCCCTCCAAGTGGTTAGTCCATTTGGATAGGGATTGAAACCTTAAGTCCCAGGGATGAAGTTCCATCAGCAGTGGAGGATTTGNTGCTCCCTCTTAGTCACCATCTCCTTTCCCTCTCATAATACCTGCAAATCCACACCTGAACTTGTAAGGGGCTTCCTATTTCTCAAAGCTTTTTCACATATGCCATCTCATTTGATTCTCACAAGCATCCCATGAAATTGACAGGTCAGATCTAAACCGTTGCCTGACCATGTAATTCCATGTGCGACCTTAATCTCTCAGCTTATCTCCTTAGCTGCTATATTTAACCAGAAAGGTTAAGAGACTTGGCCAATGTCGCACAGCCTGGAAGTGGCAGGGCCAGGAAGAGAACTCAACCTTTCGCCTCCTAGCCAGGTTATCCCATGGGTTCTCTTCATGGAGACACATAACTTCTTTTTAGTAATGTTATTCACCTGACTGCCTTATGAAGAATGTTTAAAGAAGCAAAGAACACTTCACTCTCTTCTACCATATCTAAAAACACCAACTTTTATGGCACAAACCACAAGACAAACAGCTCTACATGCCTTGTGGGTAAGAGTTATAACTCTCAGCATCAAAGACTATTTATTAAAGGCTGGGCCCTCCAAATCAGAGACAACAAAGTCCAAAAGGAGATGAAAATAAGGTTCCCCAAGGGCTCTGTTCTGTCCTTTGTGTTGCAGAGTGTCCCCTCTAGTGGCTCTGGAGGAAAACAGCTTCTAGAAAACATTCATAGATTCGGTATTGGTGAAATCAATGTTGGAGTTTTAAGGGAGCTTGGTTCAAGGTGTCCCATCACTAATGAGAAATTAAGAACAAGAGCAGTGGTTCTCACCCTAGGCTGATTCTGCCCCCAGGGAAAGCTTGGCAACTTGTATAGACATCTCTGTCTGTCATTTGACTGGGGATGGGTGATGCCACTATCATTGGTAGGTAGAAGCCAGGGATACTGCTAAACATCCTATAATACACAGGACAACCCCTCACAACTGAGGAAATGGCCTCGATGTTCCCAAGTCCTTTACTACTGATGAAATTTGATCCCTGGGACTTACAGTTTCTATCCTCATCCAAATAGACAGACCACCTGGAGGGGTGTTACTATTATGCTCTTATGAGTTATATCAATACCTTAATTCTCCGGTCCCAAATGTCAATAGTGCTGAGGTGGATTAGAGTCATGGTTTATGATCTACCCAAGGACCTGAAGCTCCCCGTCCCCAAAGCTTTATTGAGATGTTGCTGACATATAACTAAGGACTTGCAGCTTTATTCACAGCTTTTGATGGCTTGGGCTATGTGCTTTCTTTCTTTTCTTTTCTTTCCTTTTCTTTTCTTTTCTTTTCTTTTCTTTTCTTTTCTAATGCTTTTCTTAGAATTGTGAAAACTTGAAAAACAGTACATGTTCATAATTAAAAGCAATATAATAAAAGACTTATAAGACTTCCTATTGCTCCTTCCCATAATCAATGTTAACAGCCTGGTTTGTTAGGTGGGACTGTATTAATATCCACGTTTAGATTATTTTTGACTTATAAAAATGATCATTCTTATGGTTATACTTTGAACTCATTTCATCAACTTATAAATTTAGAAGATTATATTCCCCTAATAAATAACTATTTATATAAGTTGACCTAACTAAATACACTTAAACATTTAAAACAACATTTACAAATTTAATATCAAATTCTCTCAGGCATTTCAGTTAGCTCATAAAAAAGTTACAAATTTAATGAACAAAATCTTGCTAAATCCAAACAATCAACAAAACTAAAAGTATTAGTATCAAGTATTAGTACCAAAATATATAAAGAACTTATACAATTCAACACCCCAAAAACAATTAAGTTAATTTAAAAAAAATTTTAAGATTTTATTTTCAAGTAATCTCTGCACTCGATGTGGGGCTCAAATTCAAAACCCCAAAACCAAGAGGTGCAAGCTGTATCAACTGAGCCAGCCAGGCACCCCAACAAATAATCCAGTCTAAAAATAGGCAGAAGACATGAACAGACATTTTTCCAAAGAAGACATCCAGATGGTCTACAGACACATAAAAAGATGTTCATCATCACTTACCATCAGGGAAATGCAAATCAAAACTACAATGAGATATCCTCTTACCCATCAGAATGGCTAAAATCAACAACAGAAGAAACAGCAGGTGTTGGCAAAGGTGGAGAAAAAGGAATCTTCGGACACTGTTGCAGGGAATGCAAACTGGTACAGCCACTCTGGACAACAGTATGGAGGTTCCTTAAAAAGTTAAAGATAGAACTACCCTATCATCTAGGAATTGCACTTTTGGGTATTTACTGAGAGATTACAAAAACATTAATTCAAAGGGATACATGCACCCCTGTGTTTAGAGCAGCATTACTTACATTAGCCAAGATATGGAGGCAGCCCAAGTGTCCATCAACTTATGAATGGATAAAGAAGATGTGGAATACATATACAATGGAGTATTATTTATCCACAAAAAAGAATGAAATCTTGCCATTTGCAATGACATGGACAGAGCTAAAGAGTATAATGCTAAGCAAATTAAGTCAGAGAAAGACAAATGTCATATGATTTCACTCATATGTGGAATTTAAGAAACAAAACAAAGGAGCAAAGTGGGGAAAAAGAGAGAGACAAATCAAGAAACAGACTCTTAACTATAATGAACAAGCTGATGGTTGCCAGAGGGAAGGTGGGGGTGGTGGGTAAAATAGGTGATAGAGACTAAGAAGTGCACTTGCCATGTGTGATAAGAACTAAGTGATGTATGGGGTGCCTGGGTGGCTCAGTCAGTTAAGTGTCTGACTTCGGCTCAGGTCATGATTTAACAGTTCGTGGGTTTGAGCCCCGCATCGGGCTCTGTGCTGACAGCTAGCTCAGAGCCTAGAGCCTATTTCAGATTCTGTGTCTCCCTCTCTCTCTGACCCTCTCTTGCTCACACTGTCTCTCTCTCTCTCTCAGTATTAAAAAAAAATTAAAAAAAAAAGAACCAAGTGATGTATGATGTGTTGAATCACTATACTGTATAACTGAAACTAACATAACATTGTATGTTAACTGGAATTAAAATAAAACCTTAAAAGTTAAAAAAAATTAACACACATACACACAAAGATACTATGTCCCTGTTATTTACGCCATTTGTAGTTTAGTGTTTTCTTACTTGCAGCCAAATCTTGCATATTGAGCACGCATATGACCCCATAACAGGTACTTACAGTTATGGACTCCTAATGGTTCTCCCTGGCCTTACAGCCTCCTTTTACCATCCTGCATCCAGAACATTCTTCCTAAAGGGCCACTTTGATTAGAGAATTCTACTGCTCAAACCATTAGTGGTAATATTATGCCAAACACAAGAAGTTAGTCACAAAGACCACATATTATATGATTCTATTTATATAAAATGTTTAGAAACAGGGAAATCTATAAGGATAGAAAATGGATTAGTGGTTTCTTAGGCTTGGGATGAGGACAGAGGGTTAGGGGGTGATAGATAAAGGGTGCACATTCCTTTTTAAAAAAATTTTTTAAACGTTTATTTATTTTTGAGAGAGAGAGACAGAGTGTGCACATGCACGAGTGGGGGAAGGACAGTGAGAGTGGGAGACACAATCCAAAGAAGGCTCCAGGATCTGAGCTGTCAGCACAGAGTCCGTTGTGGGGCTTGAACTCACAAACCACAAGATCATGACCTGAGCCAAAGTCAGACGCTTAACTGACTCAGCCACCCAAGCACCCTAAGGGTACACATTTCTTTTTGATGTGATGAATGTGTTCTAAAATTGACTGTGGTGATGGTACCACATATTTGTGAATGTACCCAAAACCACTAAATTGTACACTTTAAATAGGTGAATTATATGTTATATAATCTCAATAAAGCTGTTAAAAAAATAAAGCCTCCAGTGGTGATCCATTATCTAGAAAATAAAGCAAAAATTCATTACCTTGGTATTCAAGGCTTTCCATTCTCCAGCCTCAAACTATATCTAATTTAATCCCTGTCTACTTTTTTTTTTAATGTTTTATTTATTTCTAGCAGAGAGAGAGAGACAGCGTGAGCAGGGGAGGGTCAGAGAGAGAGGGAGTCACAGACTGAAACAGGCTCCAGGCTCTGAGCTGGCAGTCAGCACAGAGCCCGACGCGGGGCTCGAACCCACGAACCACGAGATCATGACCTAAGCGAAAGTCGGACGCTTAACCGACTAAGCCACCCAGGCGCCCCCCTGGCTACTTTTCTATATAGCAGACAATTGGATAGCTCACAAGTGCAGAAACACAATCTGTGCTTCTCTGCTTCTCTACCCTTGCTCCTGTGTTCCCTTGGTCTAGAATGACCTCTTCCACCATCTTGGCCTCTCAAAATCGAGCTTGCCTAATCAAGGCCCAATCTGAATGTTCTCCTTAATATTCCCAGGCAGAAACATTGCTTGCTCCTCTGAATTCATAGAATTCAATATATCTCCTGTGGTGTTTGCCTTGTCCTCTTTAACAGGCTGTGTTTACACAATCCCATTGACTATACTAGCCCCAGCTTCCAAATCAAAAGTTGGATGGTAATGACGTATCTGAAAGAATATTACAAATATGAGCCACTTTAGAAATTTTGGATTATATGGTTGCCATGATAGTTTTCCCACTAAAGCAAATAGTCTTTGTTGGATACAAACTGGTATTATGTGTCCTTTCCTCTTTCATAGAGTTTTTACCACTGTTTCTTAGATGGATGAAGGAACTTAGTCTCCCTTTTTCTCTAGGATGCATGGAAATGCAGTTAGGTGGTTTTAATGAATGGTCTTACCCCTGCATTATATGCCAAATAAATAAAAGCTACACTGATGATATAAACATTTTTTTAAATGTTTTATTTATTTCTAGGAGAGAGAGAGAGAGAGAGAGAGACAGCGTGAGAGGGGAGGGTCAGAGCTAGAGGGAGACACAGATTTTGAAACAGCCTCCAGGCTCTGAGCTGGCAGTCAGCACAGAGCCCGATGCGGGGCTCGAACCCACGAACCGGGAGATCATGACCTAAGTGAAAGTCGGACGCTTAACCGACTAAGCCACCCAGGCGCCCCTGATATAAACATTTTTAAAGGCTGTGAAAGTACCGAAAGAAAATAAAAGAGAAGATTTTTTTATAATCTGTGATAGAGGAGACCTTCCTAAATGAATCACAAAATTCAAGATGCCACCAAGAAAATCAACAATAAATTTCTCTACAAAAAACCCAAGCCTTCTGTATGGCAAAAGATACCATAAACGACATTAAAGGACAAATAACAGATTTTGAGAAAATATATATTTTTAAGTTTATTTCTTTATTTTAAGAGAGAAGAAGAGAATGCATGTGCATACATATGCAGGTAGGCAAGAAGCAGGGAGGAGGGGGGAGAGAGAGAATCCCAAGCAGGTTCTGCACTGTCCGCTGGGTCTATGAGATCACGACCCAAGCCGAAATCAAGAGTCAGACATTTAACTGACTGAGCCAGCCAGGCACCCCAAGAAAATATTTTTAAGAGATATAATAGTTAAAGAACAAGTATAAACTGGATTCCTAGTCCAGCTGCTGCATAGGAAGTCTTTGCAAATTGCCATTTCCTCATTTCAAATGGTCACAGGACACAGTGGCACCTGCTACAGTTAATGCTGCAGACACGTGGCTCAGGTTTCTTTCCCCACTTCTCCTCCTAAGCTGCCCTTTGAGATTTCATTAAGTGTCCAAATCTCCTTTGTTAATGCTTTTAGCCACCCCACCTCCACCTCCACCACACAAATCCTACAGGCTCAGTGTCTACCCATGAAACAGAGTGGCGGAGAAGTTAACTGTGTCTTATCTTTTTTACTGCTGTGGCCTTATCAGCAAAAAAAGAATGATAAGGTAATTTTCTTCTTGGCCTTGAGTTTTAAGTTCTGGGCTTCCTGTCCTCAGAGGAAAAGAAACAACCCTTTGTGCTTCACAGTCTAAACTAGAGAAGTTTCTAGGCTTTCCAGGATAAAAAGCCTTTTCACTCAGATCTTTGTTTACAAGCCAGACTTAAGAATTACTCAGGATTAAAGGAGGGAAGTGTGGCTCAGCTCCACTGGTGGCTCCCCCAGAAGGGGAAGTGTGTGTGTGCACGTGATTGCATGTGTGTGTGCGTGTGTGCACATGCATGCATATGCGTGTGGTGTGCGTGTGCATGTGTAGAGGTAGTAAGTGCAGGTTTCCAGGGTGGCAGGGGTCTCTGACCCACCACTCCTGCAAGAACTCAGGTGGGAGGTACTTGAAAGCCTATGGAGGTTGGACACTACACACTCCTGCTTTGAGAGCCTGGGTGTGGGCCTCCATGGATAAGCTGTAGTCACTGGAGAGAGACACAGCACCAAGAAGTTTCTCCATGGTCCTCTCAGCATCCTCCCTGACTAGCACATGTGGTAGCAGAAGGAGCAGTGGAAACCAAGGCACCTGCCATGGTCTACACATCAGCACACCCCTACTTCCCTGGGCCTATGAAAGCCTGGGGGACAGACACAGGGAGCCCCAGTGATCATGACATTAGGCTCTTCCCCAGCGGGAGAGAGTGAGGAACTTGAAGCCAAGTTTAATTTGACTTTAGAGAAATACAGAAATGTGTCATTCCTTGCAGCTGAATAGTATGTGGCAATTTCTTCTATATGTAATCTATGGAAATCCCTCCTGGAAAGACAAGGGCTCTTGCATTTTGAACAGAGCTTCCTTAACTCCTTCCTTTCACCATAATCTTCACCTCTTAGAAATTCTATCCAACATGTATAGCTTAGTTCATAATATGCATATATTGATTTAGTGGAAACATGAGTTCTTAGGATCTTCCCAAGTGCTCTACTCCCCATTCAAAAAAAGACAGAAATAGGATCTTCAAGAATTGTGAAAGTGAGGCCTGGAATTGGGACCCACCAGCCTAGATCTGGATCTTGATTACTCTAGAATTTCTCTTGTGCCCCAGAGGAATCAATTGGAGAACAACCAGATGAACAGCAAGCAGACAAATGGATTTAGTTCCTTTGACTCAGAGTTTCAAAATAACACCTGCTGTGCAAAGAGGCAATGTGTTTGGCACTCTGGAAATACAGGGAAGTAAAAGATATGGGCCCTTCCAGGAGGAAGGCACCATCTCACTGGAGAGATAAGACTACCAGCCATGAAGTAAACGATGAGCTGGGTAGATAGGGCATGGGGAGCCCAGAGAGACAGAAGGACTGGATGAGTCAAGAAAGTCTCCCTGGATAAGGGACACTGGGACGAAACCTTGCCTATCCAATTTCCTGATTTTAGCTGGCTGGAAAAGAAAGGTGGAAGGGAAGGAAAAGAAGGTTCCAGAGCCTTGACAAAGGGATAGAGGTGGGGAGAGCCAATGTCTGGTTGTGAGGTCAATGATGCATGTTGGGGGTATTAGGGTATACATGGAGTTATATCTGGAGAGTGGGGCCAGTTTGTGGATGGTTTTCGGTGTTGGGAAGAGGAGTTCAGACATGAAGCAGCTGGATTTCCAGCACAGAAATTACATGATGAGAGCAGGGCTTAAGGAGGATTAGCAGACAGCTCCCATGGGAGATACCAAGAATTAGAGATTCTTTGGGCTAGTAATGATTTCTCTGTAATAATGCTTATGGTATTAAAAAAATGTTGACTTTGAGATGCAAGCATTGTGTGTTGTGCATGATGCTTCTGAATGGTTTATACCTTGATACTACTTAATCCACACTATTAGTGAGAGAGTAAAGGGATTACTGACTTATGAAATCAACAATCAGGAGGGTCTGGGTTGAAGAAATTTGGGAGCTAGCATGAGACTAGATGCCCAAGTGTTGACTTCATAAAGTGGTTATGAGAAGCTGCAGAAGTTGGCTGAGGACCATGTTCTGCAAGAGCACACATGCAGGAAGAATGATGGGAGTATCCCAGGGGAGAAATGCTGGAATCCAGGAGAGCTGGCAAGAAACTGTCCCAGATGATGGTGAGTAACATGACACCTAGGAACAACCTCACTGCACTCACCATCTGACCTTGCCATGTTCACCCATTCACTCACTTATTCACTCAAATTCTCTCATTCATTCAAGGATTTATATCTGCTAAGGTGCTATGGAAGGTGCAGACTTCAACAATGCATGACATGATCTCTGTACTTCAGTGGGAGAGAAAAACATGCACATGAATGATAGCAATTCAGAACTGCTGTTCTCTCCTTCCCCCACCCTCCTTCCTCCTTACCACCTCTTTCCTCTGGAAAACTAAAATATCTGTTGTATTGGTAGCTGACTGGCTCTCAATTTTCCTCTATGAGTGCCAATGCCAACATTTGTTTTCTGTTCAATAACAAGAGTGAAGACATTAAGTAAGAAATTTCCAGAATTCCTTAACTTTCCCTTCCTCCTAAGGGGTGTGAATTGGAAGAAATTTCTTTGGTTTGTCTGAACTGAGGTAAGGGATTCAAATGGAAGAGGCTGGAGAAGGGGGGGTCACCCTTAGGGGAAAGGTATTAAGCTTCTTGAAAGGAGGGAAGGTTTGGGTTGGGTTGAGGTGTAAGAGATTGCTTAAGAGTGAAGGAGAGGGGGAGAAAGGCAGGAAGAACAGAGACAGTGAAGACAGAGAGACTGGTGGGGGTAGGAAGAGAGAGACAGTCTGAGCAGCACTTGTGCGCAGATGGATATGGGAGAAAGAGACTATTGCCTATTTGGAGAAAGTTTTGCTATGTGTTAAGCAATGAAACTCCTTGACCATGGCCTGCACTAGGATACTTCTCAAGACTTTTGGGTGAGGGTGCAGGGTTAGTAGTGCAAACTGGTGCTAATACTGAAGGCAGCTCAGTTCTATTTGAGGGTGTTCCTGCTACCTTCAATTTTGCAGTCAGGCTTCCTCTGGCTTCCCTGTCTGTGCATGTTTGATATCTGAGCTCACTGGCCTGTGAGCCTGTAATGATTATAGATAGTACTTTTATGGCTGCTGCACGGCTTTCAAGTTCTTCTCTACTCCCCTCACCCTCATACACCGTCCATTCCACCATTTTCCTGGCTGTTTATTTGGCCCAGTCTAGCTAGCCCTCCCTTGATGGAATGCTTCTTCCATTCTCGTCTCCTTTCATATCCCTCTTTAAGCTTGAAGCTCTTCTAGTGACTATCTCCTCATCTGTATGTCTTTAAACACATGCTGAATTCTAGGATTCTGTGAAATTTAGATTCTGAGAATTCAAATAATCACCTGGTTCATTCATAGTCTGTACACACCTCAAGGACCAAAATACATATATGTGTGTCCCTGAAAGGAGGCAAGGTGCTGGGATTATAGTTCCTCAAGATACCTAGACAGCTCCCTCCCTCATTTCATTCAGGTCTTGCATAGAAGACCAACACTCTTGCCCACTCCCTAGCTCCTTTTCCTGCTTTATTTTTATTTATCACCTGATATATTACATATTTATTTATTAAATTGCTGAACATCTGTCTTCTCTGCTCTCCTAGAATGTAAGCTCTATGAGGGCAAGAACCTTGCCTGCGTCTCCGAGCCTGAAACTGTGCCTTGCATACATATGCACTTGGTAAATGCTTCTGTTGAGGTTTTTAGATTTTACAAATGTGTTTTTAATTTCCAGAGGCTATTCATACTTCTCTGATCATTTCTCTTTCACTGCATCCTGTTGTCTTATGATTCAGTATCTTCCCAAATACCTCTGAGAACACTAACTGGAGGTTTCTTTCTTCCCTTCTGTTTCCTATCTTTACTCTTTCCTTTGGTCATTCTTGTGTTTATTTTGTATCCATCTTTCATGTTACCTTTCTTCAGATATCTGGCCATCCTTGGTTGTCTTTACTTCAGAAAGAGGCAATAAGATATTACTTAGTACTTTTTTTTTTTTTTAATCCAGATGGGGCTTACTGAGTCTTGACCTTGTGGTGATCTAGCTTTGCCAGTTAGTTGCTGTAACATCTTAGGCAAGTTATCTTACCACTCTGTGCTTCAGTTTCTTCCTAGAGTTCGTGTGGGCATTAAATAAATTAATACATAGTATAGGCATTACACTGCTATGTAATCATTTGCTACTTGTATTACTTTTATTGTGATTACTTGGCAGAAACCCAGCTATTTGGCTAGGGAACTCCAAAATACCAACGTGTCAGGGGACTCATCTGGGTGGCCATCACATTTTATAGAGAAAAGAATACAGTTGCTGTTTCTTACTGGCAGAGGGGTGAGGCGGGGGAGAGCCTACCTGGCTGCCATGTGGGGAGAGAGGCCAACTGCTCCTTTGTGCCATTTTTATCCATCACCCCCATTTCAGCCCATCACTCACTCAGCGGATGTTTATGAGTTGTCTAGGGCCCCAAGTTCTGCTTTGCAAAAGATTTCCTTCTCGGTTCTATCTGCCTCCAACTTCCCACTCGTGCAATATGAGTTTAGCTTCCTCCGTTCTCTTCCTTCAGCCACCGCTCTTCCATCCACTGTTTGCTCTCCAGAAAATCTTTGAAATCTGTTATCTACTGAGAGTCCCTCTGCCATTACTGGGTATTTATTGCTTTTTAAATACCCAATTTTCATTTTAGTGGGATCTTGGTGACAATAAAATCAAGCATGCTTAATCTGCCATCTTTAAATCAGACACTGGTAAACTCTCTTGACTGATACAGTAGCAGATTCCATTTTTGAAATCTTGCCTTTTTTGTGTTTTGTTTTTAATTCATTTATTTATTTTGAGAGAAAGAGAGTGCAAGCAGGGGAGGGGCAGAGAGAGGGGGGATCTCAAGCAAGCCCCGTACTGTCAGCACAGAGCTCAATGTGTGGCTTGAACTCATGAAACTGTAAGATAATGACACGAACTGAAATCAAGATAATAACCCCCTGAGCCACCCAGGTGCCCCTGAAATTCTGGCTCTTTTAATATACTTTTCTCACATTTATGGGGTCCTTTAAGCTTGGGCAAGATGAGGAAGGGAGAGAAGAAAGGAAGTGGTAGCCAAAGTGACTTGATTTAGTTGAAGTCCCTTAGAAAACTGTCATTCCTCTCTTGGAATGATCCAGTTGATCTGAATATGCAGTCAGCAGGAGAGAGGGTTTTAGGCAAAGTTTCAGGAAACATATTACAAGTAATAATAAAAATAAATCATTTAAAGAGTGAGATATAAATTACTTCTCAGTTCCAAAGTTATTATGAGCATTTCTTTTACTGTAACTACTACCAGATCATTCCTTCGTGATGCTGTTGCTGGAAGTCAGTATATTAGCTCAAGAAGATTTTGAGCCATGTCTGCAAAATGCAATAGTAATTCTATTATGAATAACATAATAATGGCATATGATTCACCATTTTCATAGCATTTATCATATGAAGATAATGGGTAAAATTAGGCCACTGCTTTGAAGCTCAAGTTGGTAGAATTCACAATTACTTGTGGAATCTAAGCATTTAGAAATGTACTTTTAAGCAATAATAACTTCAATAGATTATGAACTACACTTCAAACAAATAATTACAGAAATAATAGATTGGTAACCACAGCCCTAATTTTAAAAAATTGCTAATAGCTAATCCATGTGAAAGGAAACTGTGTTTTAACCATGACATATGTTATTAGTTAGGGTCTAACCAGAACAACAGAAACCACTTTACAGATTTCTAATGGAGGAAGCTTAATGCAGACAAATGGTTATACATGTTGATGGATGAGCTGAGAAGTTTAGGTTGGTGGCAGTGGGAAGCCATTCACAACCCTGAAGCTAGAGGATGGTACTACCAGAACCCAGGGGCTGCGATCACCAACAGAAGCTGGAACCACAGCAGGCTCTCCTGGTAGGGGCTGGAGCTTTGTCAGCTACTGTCAGAGATACCACCCAAGGGCAGGAGGTTTAGGGACAAACGACCTGGCCTTTCCCTTCAGCCCTCTCCAGTGTTTCTCACTGGCCAAGCCCGGCTGGAACCTAAGTGACAGGGAAGCCTGGGAAACCTGTCTGCCGTGGTTAGACCCCTGAGTCACAGGGCAGAGCCGGTGAAGGTGAGGAATGGGTCTGAAACTAAATGGGCACACGACCTATACAACAAATAGAGAGTATTATAGACCATAGAGACATTCTTTAGGTTCAATATATGATGAGTACTGGTGTCTTATATATGTGTGTATAACTCTGCAGTTATGTCTGTACTCAGATTAAATTGGAACCATAGTCTTAGCCAGTTGAGCCAGGAATATCTTAATGGATTAAAATCAGTTTCAAAAGAGAGCCATAAACGATTGCAAATATAGCTATCAATTAAATGACGCTTTTGGGGGCACCTGACTGGCTCAGTTGGTAGAGCATGTGACTCTTGATCTTGGGGTTGTGAGTTCAAGCCCCACCTTGGGCAGAGAGACTACTCAAAAAAAAAAGAAGGCTAATTGACACTTTTTATTTTTTAAATCAGGAAACACATCAACCTTCAGACATGCAAACCATTTCCCTCCTCTCATTAGTGTTATGTCTAACACTAACCCCAGGAGTGTACAGTCAGAGATGCGGGACTACCACACCTATGATGGCATGAATGATGTGCCATCCACCCATGCAGAACTCACAAGTTGTGTGGGGTTTTTTCTTTAAACCAGGGACACCTAAGTTTAAGATTCTTTGGTAAATTTCATGAGACTGAAAGAATAATATTCTGAAACACAGGCTTTACAAATAATGAAGAACAGTTCTTTGATTCTTCCTTCATAAAAGCCAACAGTGGAAGTGCTGCACTGGCCGTTTTCCCACTCTGATTTCCTCCTGGCAGATGGCAGAACAAAACATTCACAGTAGACAGTGCCTTCTTTCAGAGACTCAGATCCACAGGGTACGTGGAGAAGGAGAAGGCTTGAGTCTTGGTCTCCTTCCGAAGTGAAGGTTAAGCTATAAAGAAAACTCGGAGGGTTTGAAAGACGCCTTGGGCCTGTACTTTCTAGAAAGCCTGATGCCTGGCTCCGTAGACAGGGCTGGGCTGAGCCTGGTTGGACACTGAATTATTTCCCACTTACCCCGAGTCCCTGTCTCTCCCTAACCTTCCTTTGCTCCCTCGGCCAGATTGTAAGCCAAGAGGAAATAAAAACATTAAGAAGCTATAGACTGGGCTGCCTTTTCATTCTTAACCTTTTGTTGCAATGGAAGAATAGCTTGGATGAACAAAAGGGAACCGCACAATTAATTCTAAATAATTATAATAAAAATGGGTAGAAGGGACAAGAGGAGAAAGAGTAGAATAAATTAAAGAGGGAGGAGCTAATGAAGGCACTTCCCCAGTTAATGGAAGCATTTATTCAACGCTGCTCCCTTCACCCCTGCTCTAGCCTCAAGCTTTTTCACAAAGAATATCATCTGGAAACTGGTTATCAGTGCTGGCTAATCACTGGGGGCATTAAAATAGTTGGAAACCCCATGTCCCCCGGGCCAGCTAAACCAGATTCTCTAGGGTGAGACCCAGGTGACAGTATTTTTAAGATCCCTGTGATTCCAATGTGCAGCCAGAATGGAGAACATTGGAGGTGTGCCCCACCTTGGGCATAACATGGCCAAAGGTGAACAGCGGGAATTCTGGAGATGACTGGTAAAAATCACAGTTGGGGGCTGGCAGGTGGCTCGGTCAGTTGAGCATCCCACTCTTGATTTCGGAACAAGTCATGATCTCATGGTTCATGAGTTTGAGCCCTGCATAGGGCTCTGCACTGACAGCAAGGAACCTGCTTGGGATTCTCTCTTTCCCTGTCTCTTCTGCCCCTGGTCCACTCACACACTCTCTCTCTCAATAAAATAAAATAAAATAAAATAAAATAAAATAAAATAAAATAAAATAAAATAGAAAAAAAAAGGAATCATAGTCTCTATTTAGAGCAGTGGCTCCCAGTTGGGGGCTGTTCTAGGATATTTCTTCTCACAAAGCAGCTCAGTAATCCAGAAACTGCCACCCCCAGCCCCTGCTGAGGACTGACATTGCCTTCTACTCACATGCTCTGAGCAGAAGTTCTCAGTGGGGGTGATCTTGTCTCCTGGGTGGCCTTTGGGAACTCCATGGGGGTGTTTTCAGATGCCACAGTGATAAATAGCTCAGGGCTTGGACAGAAACTAAGCTGTTAGGATGGGTGAGGGAGGGTTGGGGAAGGAAATTAACAATGGAAACCTCTGGTGCGGTAGGCACTCTGATGGTCCGTTCTGAGAGGTACAAGCCCCCACCTCCCCACTTCTCCACCCCCAACACATGCATGTGCACATACTCACCCACTCACCACAGCCTTATACAGCTTTTCTGAGTTTAGGGAGAAGAAATGTGCCAATGCTAGCTAAGAGGTAGAACCCAGGGACAATATGGGAGAATACTCTCCTTGCATAATAAGGCCAAGATAATTAGCTCACACAAAATAAGGTCAAAGTTGAGTCAACAGAAGCATTATGAATCTCAAATGCAGACAGATGGGGTTGGGAAAAGAAAAACCTATCCTCACAGCATAAGGTCTGCCTGGCTTTAGATACTGTGGGATGGAAAAAGTGGCAGCCTGAGCAGAACTCCACCATTTTTAAAGCTCATATCCCTGTGTTCCCCATGGGGCAGAGTTCACCTTCCCCAGCACTATGAGCGCAGTGTCACCTGTCCAGCCCCATGCGTTAATCTGCAAGGGCAACCCTGTGACCATTCTACACCTGTGTCCCCAGAACTGACCCTGACCAACCCTGACCATCCCTCCCAAACCCTTTTCTGTTGTTAATGTTGTGTCATCCCAGGAGCACTGCATCTCCTTTTCTCACAGAAACCAGCAGAGCTTGTTCCCAGGCCAGACGTCTATCTGGAATGGGTGCCTCATCTTCTCAACCCACCCAAACAGTCTTACCCACTTCCCTCTTTTGCAAAAGTCCTTGGTAGCACATCTAGGGAAAGTTGCTAACCTTTCACAATATAAAGTCAAGTCTTGATCCCTTGATGACAGAAGTGTCTAGAAATACACCAGTGTGAGTATTTATGCCCATTCCCTAGCCTCACCTCTTACAATCTGGACATTATGTCCATTTCTCAACCACAGCTATTTTGGGCGGGTCACCAGGGCTCTCCTAACTGCCTACTCCAGTGGCCTCTTCTCAGGTTTTGTTTCTTTATTTGGTAACTTTTAGATTTTCTGAAGTTTTCCAGTGGACAGAAAAGTAGAATAGCATAATGAATACACATACCCATTTCTTAGATGTCACCATTATTAACATTTTGCCATAATTGTTACCTTTTTTTTGCTGAATTATTACATAATAAATTATATATATCCTGACATTTCACCCTGAAATAATGTAGCAAACACTTCTATAAGATAAGAACTTTTCCCCATACACCTCTAGGATCGTATCACCCTTAATAAAATCAACAATAGTTCTATAATATACATTTTCCACATTCCAATTTCCTCACCTGTTCTAGAAATGTCTTAAAGGCTAGTGTGTTCAGACCAAGTAGCGATCATGAATGTCCACTGCATTTGGTGGCTGTGTCTTCGTTTTTACCAGTGACCTCACTATAGCCTGTGCCTCCATTAAGCAGTTCCTTCTTAGAGGTCCACCCTTGGTTTTCATAATGTCACTTCTTTCGTCATCATCTACTCTTGGCCATCTGTTTTCACCCTTCCTTTGTCACTGTCTTTTCAGGATTGGTGCTTCACAGAACTCTGTCCTTGGCTACCCATTCTCGCCTTAAACTTACTTACCAGGCAATTCTCCTGAACAAGATCCCATTGTATGGTTATACCACATTTTGTTTATTCATTTATCAGTTTCTGGACATCTGGGTTGTTTCTACTTTGGGGCTATTATGAATAATGCTGCTGTGAACAGCATTTGTATATAATCATCTGTATTTGGACACAAGTTTTTGTGTGGACAAATGTTTTAATTTGTCAGGAATACACCTGGGTGTGAGATTGCTGGGTCATATGGTAATCTTACGTTTAACACTTTGGGGAACTGCCAAATGTTTTCCAAAGTGCCTTTACTGTTTTTAATCCCACTAGCAATATAAAAGGGTTCCAATTTCTCCACATCCTTGTCGACACTTGTTATTGTCTGTCTTTTTTATTATAGCCATCCTAGAGGGTATAAAGTGATTATCTCATTGTGGCGGGGGTTTTTTAATGTTTATTTTTGAGAGGGGGAGAAAGAAACAGAGCGTGAGTGGGGGAGGGGCAGAGAGAGAGGGAGACACAGAATCAGAAGCAGGCTCCAGGCTGTGAGCTGTCAGCACAGAGCCCTATGCGGGGCTCAAACCCATGAACCACAAGATCATGACCTGAGCCAAAGTCAGACACCTAACTGACTGAGCCATCCAGTTGCCCCTCTTTGTGCTTTTGATTTGCATTTCCCTAATGGTTAGTGATTTGAATATCTTTTAATGGGCTTATTGGCCACTTGTACATTTTCTTTCTTTTTTTAAATATTTATTTATTTTTGAGAGAGAGAGAAAGCACGAGTGAGGAAGGGTCAGAAAAAGGGGGGAACAGAGGATCCAAAGCAGGCTCCTTGCAGACAGCAGTGAGCCTGATGTGGGGCCCAAACTCAGGAACTGAGAGATCATGACCTGAGTTGAAGTTGGATGCTTAAATGACTGAGCCATGGAGGCATCCCATTTTCTTTGTAGAAATGTCTATTCAGACTTTTTGCCAATTTTTAAATTGGGTTATTTGTCTTTTTATTATTGAGTTACAGGAGTTTTTTATACATTCCAGATACAAGTCCCTTGGCAGAGATATGATTTACAAATATTCTGTAGGTTGTCCTAGTATGCTTTTTTAAAAAAAATCTCATGGGAGTGGAGTACATATGTATGTTTCTTGAGGTTTAGGATGCTGCTTAGTTTCCAGCACTGTGGGTACTCAATAAATATTTACTGAATTCAGTTGAATTCCTTATAGGTCTTTCCAGCAAAGTCTTTGACACTCTATTTTACTCTCCACTCAATTTCAACTTTCTTTCTTAGAGTGTAAGAAAATACAAATAAAAATGAAGAATATGTACAATTTGGACTGGATATATGCATTTAAAAAATCTAAAATGTAGGTGGTTTTTAAACAACAGATTTTAACAAATCACTTAATCTCTCCATTTCCTCAGCTGCATATTGGAGAGGAGTTTTGGGGTTCATACGTGATCATCTCTATGCTTGCTTCTCTTCTAGCACTGAATATGTTTAATAATAACAAGTTAAGACCATACCTGTTGGCATTCTGGGCTCAGAGCATGTCACCTGGAATAATCACCATGTCTGTCTTGCTCTCTGCTATATTCCAAGTACAGAGCACTGTGACATACACATAGCAGGTAATAAAGTGAATAGGTCTACTCAGTCCCCAGTAAGAAGCCCGTAGCTCTTCAAATACACTGGCGACTCCCACATTTGTATCTCTAGCCTGGACTGTTTTCCTTTTTCTGATGGGTCCCTTTGCTGATTCAACACTTCCATCTGCAGGGCTAACAGGCATCGCAATTTTAACATGTCAAAAACAGAATTTGTGATTCTCCACTCCTCCTCAAACTTGGTTCCCTGACTCCCCACCCACACTGGACTTTCTAATTTCAGTAAGTGGTACCACCTCCAAAGAGGTTCTCAGGCAAAACCCTCTGAGTCATTCTTAACTGCTCTTCTTCTTCCTTAAAAGTTATCCAATTTGTCAAAAAGCCTTACCAGTTCTACTTACAAAACATACCCCAAATCCAATCCCTTCTTACCCTCTCCACAGCTTACCACTCTGACCTGAGCCGCTGTCTTTTCTTCCCTGGATTCTTACAGCAGCCTCCTAACTGATGTCCCTGAATCTACTCTACCCCACTACACTGTTTTCTTCACATAAGAGCTAGGATGATTCTCTAAAACCTTAAGCCAGTTCATACCAATCTCCTGTTCAAACTCTCCAAAGACCTCTTACCATACTCAGAATCAATCCAAAGTCTTATCAATGGTCTAGAAAGCTCAAGTGAGCAGGACCTGGCTTCCTCTCTGATCTTACTCCTCTTTCTCTCTCTTTCTTGCTGGCCTCCTTATGCTCCTTGAATATGCACAGCATGCTTGACCTCAGGACCTTTGCACATACTGCTCTTTGCCTACAACACTGCTTCACTTGAGATTTCAGCACGGCTTACTCTCTCGCTTCATTCAGGTCTCTGCTTGAATGTCACCACCTCAGGGAGGACTTACCCCACAATCTTTCTAAAGAAGCTCCTTTGAGGGGCACCTGGGTGGCTCAGTTAGTTAAGCATCTGACTTTGGCTCGGGTCATGATGTTGTGGTTTGTGAGTTTGAGCCCCTCATTGGGCTCTGTGCTGACATCTCAGAACCTGCAGCCTGCTTCAGATTCTGTGTCTCCCTCTCTCTCTGCCCCTCCCCTGCTTGTGCTCTCTCTCTCTCTCTCTCCCTCCCTCCCTCAAAAATAAACATTACAAATATTTTTAAAAACCAAAGAAGACCCTTTGCAACATACCGTCCCCTTATTCTGCTTTATGTTCATTGATGGTATTTAACATTCCCTAAATTACAGTATGTATTTGTTTACTTCTTGTTTCCCTCACTAGAATGCAAGCCCTAAGAGGGCAGAGATCTTACCTTTGTTTACTGCTTTGTTTACTATTGCATTCCTAGTGCTGGGTACCATTTCCAGCACATTAGACACATTCAGGAGGTATTGCTGAATGAATAAATATGCTGATGGTATCATTTGTCATCTGAGACCAAGCCCTGGGTTTGTGCCTTGCCCTTGCCACTTACTCACTGCACAGCCTTGGGCAAATCATCTAATCTCTCCAGGCCTCAGTTTCCTCACCTATGAGAATGAGCTAGTAATCCCTATTGTGTAGGACTGCTGTGAGGTTTAGAGATAAGAGACAACAGTGCCTGACATTAGGCACTCACTTCACAGACCTGTAGTTAACATCCTCCTTCACGCATTACTTGGTGGAGGGACAGAGGCGATCACCAAACCGGCTCTCTTAGAACTAAGGCTTAATGATGGAAATTGGCACATGAGAGGCTAAGGAAGAAAATGCATCCATTTCAGTGTCGAAGACTCAGAAAGCTGGGTTGATACACCAACCAGAAGAGCTGGGCTTCCAGATACTACTTCCAAATTCAAGTCAAGGCACTGCTTTGTTCTGTGGACCACAGCGGGGCTGGTGGCAATGATGCAAAATGACCTCGGCTTTTGTCTGATCGGTCCTGTGACCAGACCGCAGGCAACGCCTCATCCAGGGTAGTAATTTCCTCTGCAGCTCTCTGCTAAGAGGCCCTTAGGTATGGTAAAATACCGTACCCACCGCTGCAGGGGGCGAGGCGCTGCTCTGTGTTCTGACACGCGAGGATCTTCCACACATGTGGCCGAGTGCAAACCTCCAGTTGCAGGCGAAATACACAGCAGAGGCACACGCCCAGCAACACCCCGCTGGTCGTGTGTACAGGTGTCTATGTGAGTATGTAAACACATAGAGGTCTGCAAGGGTGGAAACCATATTGGTTGGGCTCGTTTCCTCCTAGAGGTGGGGAGGTGACTAAAACTAGAAATGGGTGTCAGGGAAGACCAGCTTTATCTAGAATCTGTTTTTACAAAGAGAACGATTACTTCCGTAATTGAAAATTAATTTCTTTAAACTGCCCTAAGACGATGATGTGAACACACCACACCTAAGTAAAATAAAAATGAAGCCATTTATTTCCCCCTAACTAGCAGTTCCCAAATGGGGCAGTCACCCCCAGTAGGTGCTTGGTGGCGGTTTTTAGTTTTTTGGGGTTTTTTTATTGTTGTTGTCAAAAGACTCCGGCGCTATTGGCATCTAGTCTCCTGGGGATAAGGGATTTAACTGTCTGAGTGTATGAGAAAGTCCCACAACACAAAATAGTATACCAGCCCAAAGGCCAAAAGGGGTCCGAGTGAGAAACAGTACCCCAAAGCTGGGGTTGGTTGTAATCATGAATTCACCTGTGACCTGCCATTCCCCTCCCTCATTAAGAACTTTCTGTCTTTGATTTGAGCTACTGAGATGCCTAGCCTATGTTCCAGCTGGATACATAAGATAGTATATTTTAACATCAATGGTCAGAAGTAAACTGAAGAGCATAGAAGCACAAGTGGCTTGGGTTTTATGCCTCCCATCAGGAGTGTGGGAATATTTCTGAGAATCAGGGTTGTCCAGGTACCAGCCACCTTGTACTTTTGTACTAAGTCTTTTTTTTTTCTTTTTTGGTACTAAGTCTTTAAGACAAATGTCCCAGGGATGCCTGGGTGGCTTAGTTGGTTTTGAATCTGACTCTTGATTTCAGCTCAGGTGATGATCTTGTGGTTTATGGGTTTGAGCTCCAAGTTGGACAGCACGGAACCTTCTTGTGATATTCTCTCTCTCTCTCTCTCTCTCTCTCTCTCTCCTCTCCCTCCTCTCTCTCCCCTCTCTCTCTTTCTGTACCTCCCCTGCAAACACGCTCTCTCTCTCAAAAATAAGTAAATATTTTTAAAAATTGTTTTTAAAAAAAGACAAATGTCCCACTGGCCAGCAGCCAGGCAAGGGCAGTAGAGCCTTTCAGGGGAAGTTGAGAAGGTCCCTTTTCTCATGGTCCTCACACAGAATGGTTTGTCTTGAGACCTCTCCAACTTTGAGAAGCAGCTTCCAGTCTACAATAATGATGGAAAGGTGACGATAAGCAAAACAGAAAGAATGTGTTATATTTTCCCCTTCAGTTCCACACTCTGGGATACTGTTGTGGTACATGCATTCAACAAGTATTTATGGAGCAACTACTATGTGTCAAGCACTTACTAGGTGCTGGGGTGTACAGAGAATGAGACAGTGGGGAAAACTTCATAAATAAACAGATCCAGGGGCACCTGGGTGGCTTAGTCAGTCATGCATCCAACTCTTGGTTTCGGCTCAGGTCGTGATCTTGTGGTTCATGAGTTCCAGCCCCACATTAGGCTCTGTAATGTCAGTGCTTGGGATTCTCACTCTCCTTCTCTCTGCCTCTCCCCCACTCTCTCTCTCTCCTCTCAAATAATAAATAAATAAATAAACAGATCCACATGAATCAGATCATTTTAAATAGTGCTAACTGTTGCGATGGAACATGAGTTGTGTGGTCACTAACGATTGGAGTAGGGTCAGTATGATGACAGAGCTCAGCAGGGACCTGTCCCCTGGATGCGGGCTGAGCCCTGGGGAGGAGGAGGAAGATGGTGCTGGAGGGCCACTGTGGAAGGCTTGTGCCTGTGCAGCTGTTCCTGTCGCAGCCAGGGCTGTGCCCTCGGGGACGACAGGTATGGCCCAGGACCGGTGGGCTGTCTGTGCTCCTGGGCAGATAAAATGATCATGAGTAACATTCATGCTGCTTCATATTTTGCTTTCCAGCTGTCTCCAGCCAAGATTTCAATTGCACCTGAGGAAGCTGAGTTCATGTGTTTCCGAGGTGTGCTGGCAGATAACTGGCATGGGCTTTCAAAGTCACTGTTACTGAAAAACACATGCATGACACTCACTTTGTGTCAGGTACTGCTCAAAACACTTTGCAAATCTTAAGTCATTTTGTCCTTACAAGAAACCTGCATGCCAGGTGCTGAGGAGTATTACTCTCCTCCATTCAGGCACAAGGGCGTGGGACTGTCCCCTCCAATCACAGCCCTTCCCCATGACTGCAGTCTGCCAGTAACATTAGCACTGGGCAAGGACCAGGCATTGGCAGCCATGGTGTCAGAAATGCAGATTCCTGCCCTGCCCTTGAGCTCTTAAATCAGAATCTCTTCTCTTCAGGTCATTCTTACAGATGGCCAAGTTTAAAACCACTGATCCAGTCTGTTTTCTTATATTCTGGGAGATGGTCTGAAGGATGTGCCTTCTGTGGTTAGCTAATCCTTCAAACTCCAAGAAGTGTTTGTCTTTAGGCACCCTTGTTCCTCCTTAGCTAAGTTTTATTTCTCAGGTAGGGGAGCCAAGCATAGCAGGGTTAGAATCAACCGGTAAGCAAACAACTAGACAACATGAAAGCAGCACATTGTATGTGCAAAGGCCTGGGTTTAGGGGTGCCTGAGGGTTGGGGAAGGTATAACGAAGATGCCACAAACTATAAAACATTATCCCAGCCTGAAAGAGTGCTTTATCCCCCTGTGGAGAAATGATGTATAAATACCAAATGGACAAACAGAGGTACTGTACTTTTACAGTGACATCGTATCCCACAAACAACTAAAGAGTCATCTGTTTGCTATATATCCCTGAAAGAAAAGCAAGCAAGCAAGCGGGAGGGAGGGAGGAAGGAAGGAAGGAAATAAGGAAGGAAGGAGGGGGAGGAGGGGGGAAGAAAGGAACAGGGTAGGGAGAACATTTAATGTTGTGGGGTATTCCCTCTACATCCCTCTGATGAGATGCCTCAGAGGGAACCTGCACTTCCCTGGGGTCCTCAGCTACCATGGGCCTCTGTAGCAAATAGCTCTCTCCAGCTGAGAATGGATCTAATATTTAAAGATTTTTCATAAAACATAGCCCCTGAATGCAAGCCAACCACACTGCCTGGTTGTCAGCCAAAAAACTTGGCCTGCTGTGATGCTAGAGGAAAAACTAGCTGTGTAGGACTTGGTGAGAGATGTGTGTGTCCCATACTTGATTGGGTGATTTAAAGGATTTTCAAGAGACATTTTGATTAAATATGTTTTCATCTTATGTGCTGATTTCAGACACTACCCTTTACTTAAGATGTGACTGCACCGTGCATGAAGACCTCATATTTTCTGACTTCCTCTGTTGCCAAAGCTGAGAGGCTGGCCAACCAGACCCCCTGCAAAGTCCACACTAAGGGGAGGAGAGGAGGCTGCTGCCAGCCTCTGGAGGAAGCAAGAGCATTACAATCGTTGATGGGATCTGTCGGTGAAAATATCTGCTGCATCATCACCATGCTTGCACAGCAGACACGTGTGCTCCAGGCCCCTGCAAAGTACAGGCCGGGTGTCTCTGTGTCTGTGAGCGTGCACTAGGCGAGGGGTCACTGCAACGCCAGTTACACTCTTCTTGTCCTGGAAACCCTAGGCTCCCATTCTCTGCCTCCTGCAGCCAGCCTGCACTGCTAGTGCTTCTTGACCTCGCAGTGACACCCCGCCCCCACCCCGCACCACACCACACACACTGACTGGGTACGGAGTGGACTGCCTCGTATGGGCCGGGCCCAGATCCGAGAGGTGGCCTGTGTGAGGTCAGATGGTAGCAGTGTCTGGTGCCAGAAGCACCTGTAGATTCAGGGTTGGTAGCCACCTTGAGTACACGGGGTGGACAAGAGACACAGGCAAGAGAAACAGGGATGGGGCAGCCTGGAGTGAGCAACCAAGCAGGGGAACAATTTTCCGCCTCGGCTTTCCTGGGCTTAGCTGCCCCTGACTCGCTGTCCTAGGTGTCCTTTGTCTATGCCCTGACACCACCCCAACCCCTTTCTATTGAGCTGGTCGGCCTTGGTGCTGTCTTCTGCATACAAAAAAAAAAAAAGAAGCTTTACTGGCTGGGCTTTACTCCGTCCTCTGTGGGCTTCAAAGGCCTGCACAGAAGAGATAGGTCTTCTAACCAACCACTGTACAGCTTCGATCACTTGTGACCTTTTGTGACCCAAAATGCAAACTTCTAGAATTTAGATGGTTTTGGCAACTTTTGTCTACGAAATCCCTTTCTATAGGACAGAAATGTTTTTCTTGGTGTTGTATAAAATGCCCACTCTTTGAGGCATTTGGGGGCATCAGGGTGGCTCCGTCAGTTGAGTGTCTGACTCTCGATTTCGACTCAGGTCACGGTCCCAGGGTTGTGGGACTGAGCCCTACATCAGGCTTTGTGCTGAGCACGGAACCTACTTAAGATTCTCTCTCCCTCTCCCTCTGCCCCTCTCTACCGCCCACACACACCCTCTCTCTAAAAAATAAATATAAATAAAATAAATAAATGCCCACTCTTTGGATCAAATTCTTCCTTTCCTGATGGTTTCTCAGTACTACTGGCACTCCTTTCAAAGGCAAGCATGAATTTTCCCTTCTGTTAACCACATTAGGCATGGACATTAACAGTGAATCCAATGGTTTTCAGATTTTTAGCACTGAATTTTTTTCTTTTTCAAATTAATGTTATTTGAAGCAATACAGAAGGGATATACCAGGCATCTCTGGATTTCTTCTCTCTGCACCCCTCCCCCAACTCTCAGCTGTAGGCTTTTATCAAACCCAAGGGTTCTGGGAACAAACATTTGGTGCACTGCTCAAGATGGCAAGATTGTTTCATCGTTATCTTGGGCAAACATCAAGGAGCACCCATTACATATTAGGGATATACAACACAGTCCATCTCAAGCTCTGGAAATGCTCTGGAAATACAGTGAAGTGAAAGACACATCCCCAAGACAAAGTAAAAGCTGGGCAGATAAGATGCTAATAGCCATCAAACAGAGTAAGTACAAGGGTGTCACAAGCACAGCTAGGACCATGGGCTTGGAGACTGGAGAAGCGACCAGGGTAGGAGCAGCTGGGGCAGGGCCCACAGAGCAGCAGGAGGGGCTCCAGCAGGATTTCAACAGACTTACAGGAGAAGAG
Organism: Crocuta crocuta; assembly: GCF_008692635.1. Classification (NCBI taxonomy): domain Eukaryota; kingdom Metazoa; phylum Chordata; class Mammalia; order Carnivora; family Hyaenidae; genus Crocuta; species Crocuta crocuta. The sequence goes on along the minus strand of NW_027528873.1, from coordinate 3,778,062 downwards.
AAAGTAAAATCTGAGGCCTAGGGGTGGCGGGGTACATCCAGATGAGAGGACAAGCACAAATAAGGCTGGAAGCATCTGTGACAGACTCAGGAAATGGTGAGCTGATGAATTTGGTTGCATGACAGGGTGTTGCCAATGGGGAAATGGGAAGAGGCCAGAATCTGAACAACAGGCTAGGAAAAATCAACTCATTCTGGAGACCATCAAGAGCCCTGAATGATTCTATTTAGAATTTAGAAAAACATTGAAAAAAAGCAAAATAAGATAAGAGCAGAAATCAGATGTCAAGCTGCTTGGACGTGGTATTTGACATGGGTCTGCAGGAAAGACAAAGGGTCAGCAAAGGGAAATGCTGATGACACATTTCCCCACTGCTGATCCTCTCCCCAAAAGGGTCAGAAGGCTTTGAGACTGATGAAGGCAAGCTGTATTATCTTCCACTTATTCATCGGGCATCGAGAAGCACATGATTCCTTTGAAGTCATCTAGGCAAGGACTCTGGGGTTCCTGACTCACAGGCCTTCCCAGAAGAATCCTCTCCAGCAGGAACACATGATCACAAGACACTGGCTTAGTGGCTGGTGAGAGCAGTCTCCAACTAACTCAGTGCTTCTCAGATCTTTCTCCTTCTGCTCATATCCCGGGAAGGGAAAAACCCAAACTCACCCCCAGCCTCAGCCTCAGCTTACCACAACACACTTACCAAAGAAATGCAGAGAAGAATGGCCTTTTAGTGAAACCTCTCCAAAATCATTACTGGGCAACACACACCCACGCACAGGCACACACAGCCATTCCTGGAGAAGGCGTGAGCATCAGAGCTGAACTGGGTAAACATGAATACTGCATTTGGTCTGCCATCAAGGAAGGCCTGATGCTACAAACTTCCAAGGGGAAGGCAGTAGAAGGTAGTCCCTCATCAGATGTCTATTGATAGTGACACATCTGGGCTGGTCAGGTCTCTCTGTCTCTGCCTATTTCTGCCTCCTACATAATAAAGAACCCAGAGACATGGAGAGGGCATGTTATGGGAGGATGGAAGGGAAATAGGGCATAAAAAGTCTGAGTGTCCTGCACAAGGTCACTGGACAAGGTGGTGTGTGGCCACACTCTTACCCAGGTCTTCTAGTTCCAGAGGCTGTGTTCTGCCAACAGCTCCATGGGACAGATGACAATGACATCATCAGAAAAGGGGACAAAAAGTGAAGAGGACAGCCCCGCACATTCCCTGTTGGTGGAGGAAGGCTTTCCAGGAGGTTATGCTGAACTTGCCAGCACCTCCGCTGAATTCCCAGTGGTCTGTTCCTGAGGCTTTGGGGACTGAGCAGGAGGGGGCACCTGTGGTGGCCTGACAGTCAGGACAGCGTGTCAGCCGCAGTTCAGCCAGTGACTCAGCACTGACGGGAAGGCCAGACCTCTCTGAGGTCACCAGCTGTAGTCAACTCTGGACGCGTCCACCTCCAGGCACGTCCTCACACATATGGGACTCAAACTAACTTCCCAGTGACTATTCTGCCCCCTGACATTAAATAGTCTATCTTCCCTTCATTGATTTCCTTTTTTTTAAGTTTATTTTGAGAGAGAGAGAGAGAGAGAGAGAGAGCAAGCAGGGGAGGGGACAGAGATAGAGGGGGAAAGAGAATTCCCAATGGGCCCCACACCGCCAGTGAGGAGCTCTATGTGGGGCTCAAACCCATGACTGTGAGATAATGACCTGAGGTGAAACCAAGAGCTGGACGCTTAACCGACTGAGCCACCCAGGCGCCCCTCCTTCACTGGTGTTCTATTCCAACTAGGTTTCAAAATTATAAATATAATAATGTGTACCTGATTTTTAAGAATTCAGATAGTACCAAAGACTGCCCAATAAAAAAGAAAAGCAACAGATGTTTAAGTATAATTTTCACGTTCTTGACCCATCGGTGTAAAGCAGCTTTGTGTGACTTTGATTTTTGTAAATAAGGAAATTAACCCACTTTGTGTGTCCTTCCACTTCTGCTCTCCACTGCCTCATCCCTAATACCTGGCCCCCTTACTATTACTGTTACATGGCACCAAGGTTTACAACTTTCATGTTTTGTTCTAGATATAGAATTCTTTGCGCTTCATCTAGAGCTTGGTTCGTTCTTTCATTTTCTTTTTCTTTTTCTTTTTTTTTTGCTTGGTGTTTATTTTTTATTTTGGGAGAGAGAGACAGAGCATGAGCAGAGGAGGGAAAGAGCAAAAGGGAGACAGAAAGACTAAAGCAGGCTCTAGACTCTGAGCTATCAGCACAGAGCCTATGCAGGGCTTGAACTCATGAACCATGAGATCATGACCTGAGCCGAAGTCGGATACTTAACCGACTGAACCACCAAGGTGCCCCTAGAGCTTGGTTCTCAAAATTAAAAATGAACAACCAGCACTTATAGTATACTGATTGTGTAATTATTATTCTTTCCAGAGGTAAGTGAGGACCCTCAGAGAAGACCAGCGGATATGTCACTATACTTGTGCTGCTCAAAGTGAAAAGAAATTAAGTTAGAAGAAGGACTTGGGGAGGGTATGGAGTGATATATTAAAGTTCTTTCTCCTCAGCATGTTGAAGGCATTTCTGGGACTCCTATAGTTGGGTTGGCTTGAAGGAGGGGAGGAACAAAATCGGGGGCCTTCATTCTTGTATTCATCTGTATTTTTTGAACACCAATTATGTGTTAGATACTATGCTAAGCACTTAAGATACATATAAAAGCATTTCCCACCTTCAAAGAGTTCCAAGGGAGAGACAGGAAAATCAAAGACAGAAAGACTAAAAGCTCCAAGGCCGGGTTTTAAAAATTCTATTTTGTTCACTGCTGGAGTTTTAGTACTCAGACAAGCCAATTACTGAATGAATGAGTGCAATGCCCAAGTTATGCACAGCAGAGGCAGTGTGGGTTGGGGAAGGGGTTTGGGACTGGGAGGGGAACCTGAAACATGAAAGAGGAGGTCGGAGGGGGCCTTGGGCTTGAAGGCTCAGAGAACATTTCCAAAGAGAGTTTGGGTTGACTAGTGAAGTAGGAGGAGGACTGGGAAGAAACCGGGAGAGGGGATTCCCATTAGTATGGTAGAAGCAGGAGGTGAGTTTGGGAAATGGCAGATGAGGTGAAATAACAGGAGGAGGCAATCTGTGAAGGTTTGTATGCTGGGCTGATGGCCTGGGCTTTGCTCCAGGGTGGTACGGAACCATGTAGGGTTGTCAGCTGTGCGAAGTGTGCTCAGTTCTGTGGGCAGGGGCAGGGGTGAACAGGGCTGGAAATGGGAGTTCAGCTAGGGAAAAACCTGTCCGGGAGGAGGCATGATGAGAAACTGGACTGAGGCTGTGAGGTTGCAGAGAAAGGCTCAGCTCTGAGAAAAATTTAGGAGGTAAAATCTGGACAATTTGGTAATTGAGGGACTTTGTGGGATAGCTCACATAGGGTGAGCGCCTGATCCGAGTGGCTGATGGGTGGTGGCACCATTCACAAAGAGGATTAAAAGAGGGGTACCTGGGGGCACCTGGGTGGCTTAGTCGGTTAAGTGTCTGACTTTGGCTCAGGTCATAATCTCACAGTTTGTGGGTTCAAGCCCTGCATCAGGCTCTGTGCTGACAGCTCAGAGCCTGGAGCCTGCTTCAGATTCTGTATCTCCCTCTCTCTCTGCCCCTCCCCCACTCATGCTCTGTTTGTCTCAATAATAAATAAACATAAAAATTTTTTAAGAAAAAAAAGAGGGGTGCCTGGGTGACTCAGTTAAGTGTCCGACTTCAATTCAGGTCATGATCTCACAGTTAGTGAGTTTGAGCCCCACGTCGGGCTCTGTGCTGATAGCTCAGAGACTAAAGCCTGCGTTGGATTCTGTCTCCCTCTCTGCCCCTCCCAGGCTCATGCTCTGTCTCTCTCTGGCTCTGTTTCTCTCTCTCAAAAATAAATAAATATTAAAAATTTTTAAAAAAGAGAGAAGGATTAAAAGAAGAGCAATGGGTTCAGCAAGTTTCCAGGAGCACTAGGTACTGCTGCATGTTGTGCATGTGGGACATCTAAGTGGGGACCTCTTTGGACAGGTGGGTCTATTTATATGTCAGAGAATTATTGGCAAGTAAGTGGTATATAAAGCCAAGGATGGAGAAATGTAGGACAATAGGTACATGAATGTGTAAGAGAAACACCACCTTTAAGGACAGACAGACACAAAGAAGTCCATGAAGGAGACCAGGAAGAGCTGAACCAAGGGGTTTAGAGAGTCACTAGTTCAGTGCAGGGATATGGGTGAATGAATGAATGAATGAATGAATGAATATCTTAAATTATTTATCCCTGCCTTTCCTTCTGGATCTCCCTCTTGAAGTACCTTTAAGCACTAGACTGTACAACAAGAATCTGTCCCCATTAATCTTAGGGTAAGAACCCCCAGAAGCTTTCCCTAGGCTATTGAAAGTCATGAAGACTCCGTAGTTTTCCAAAGAGTAGTTTCTCTGGAGGTTAGCTTTTTTTTTTTTTTTTAAGAAACTTTTACTTTTAGTTTTAGGTTTAGTGGAAAGTTGAGAAGATAGTAGAGAGAATTCTCATATACCCAACACCCAAGTCTTCTCTATTGATAATGCCTTACATTAATATGGTGTGCTTGTCATAACCAGTGAATCAATACTGTTACACCATTTTTAACTGAAGTGCCTTGGATTTAAAGTAATGTCCTTTTCTGGTTGCTGTTCCAGGACAGCATCCAGGCTCACACACTACACTTAGTTGTGATGTCTCCTTAGGCTCCCCTGGGCTGCGAGAGCTTCTTTTACTTTTCTCGTTTTTGAGGACATTGACAGTTTTGAAGAATACTCATCAATTATTTATAGCATTTCCTTCAATTTGGGTTTGTCTGATGCTTTTTTCATGATTAAACTGGAGTTATAGGTTTGGGGGGAGAAGACCATAGAGGTAAAGTGCTATTTTCATTCATATTATATCAAGGAGCATACTTGACATGAGCTAGCACTGTTGACAGTGACTTGCTTACCAGGTTAAAGTCATGTTTGTCAGGTTTTTCTCCTCTGTAAAGTTACTCCTCGCCTCTCTTCCAGACTGTACTCTTTAGAAGGAAGTCAATGTGTATATCCCACACTTAAGGAATGGAGAATTGTGGCCCCCATCCTTGAAGGAACAGGCAGTTAAGAATTTAAAAATTCTTACTCTGTCTTTTCATTTGAAGGAAATTTCTCTCCAGTTCCCTTTTCTGTCTTTCAGATACTCTTTTAAGAACACATAGAGCTGTCAAACAACGGAGCCTGACTTTAAAGGATCTTTTATGGGACTTAACATTTCTAAATGTATCTAAATACATGCAATGTCAATATATCACATGGCCAAATTTTAAAATGCAAGTAGTGGCTCCCTGGTTTACTGCTGCCTCAGGTATGATGATCCCCTTTGAAGCAAACCCAGAACGATATCTTATATGGACCCATCCCTTGTCCACCCTGCTGGTATTATATATGAGGCTGGTCTAACTTAAAAGTCAGGAATAAGTGAAAAACCCCCAGCAAAAGGGAAGATTCAGAAAGGAAGTACTTGAAAAGGCTGATGATGTTCATTGTATTGTACACATAAATAATGTCCTACTATGTTACAATAACAGCACCCTCTTCTATAGACCAAGAGTATCATGGCAAAGACACACAACATGATCAGAGAACGCATCCCTACAAAAAAGTAAGGGAAAGAATTTCACACCAAGGAAAGATTATCATTTAAAGACATAATGAAACTCCACCAAGAATAATCACCATGTGAGTTGGGGAACATAGCACTTGTATCTTAGCATAATAAATTTTTATAACTTAAACAAAAGATACTGAACTCTGGTAAGATAAGACCCAACCCCACTGTTTTGGTTCCCTCCTGGCTGTGTCCTGCTGCCCCCTTGGGGCCTCACCACAGGATAAGGAGGAGCAAGGAAGTGACACAAACTGTTTTTCTCTCACTCCCTTTTCCTCATTATTGCCTGGACTTTGAAGTTCAATGCCATGTAAATATTAACTTGCTTCTTATATAAAGCCTCAAAGAACAAACTGTAATCTTAGCATATGATTTCCCCTAACATTTTCCCATGAGCTCCAAGGATTCTGATTTCTTCTCTACCAAAATGTCTCCATTTCATAGAATTAGTTTGGAAATAGTCTTTAATTTATTATTATTATCCTCCTCCTCCTCCTTCTCCTCCTCCTCCTCCTCATCACATGATGGAAGTATTTTCCAAAGAATGCCTGAGATGATTTTAGGTGGTAAATTCCACTAAGTTTCCCTTTAAATATATTTAAGTTAAAAAACTAATTTGACTTGAGGTGCCTGGGTGGTTCAATTAGTAAAGTGTGTGACTCTCAGTCTTGGAACTGTGAGTTCAAGCCCCACATTGAGTGTAGAGATTACTTTTAAAAAATGAATTTGAGGGGCACCTGGGTAGCTCAGGTGGTTAAACTTCTGACTTCAGCTCAGGTCATGATCTCACAGTTCGTGAGTTCAAGCCCTGCATCAGGCTCTGTGCTGACAGCGTGGAGCCTGGAAGCTGCTTCAGATTCTGTGTCTCCTTTTCTCTGCCCCTCTCCTTCTCATGCTCTGTCTCTCAAAAATAAATAAACACTAAAAAAAATTTTAAAAACATGAATTTGATTTAAAGAAAAAACATATCAGTGGCAGTACAACTTGTAAAAGGTAAGGCAAAAATTATCACTGGCTAAAGTTTGGGACTTACTCAACTCTTGAAATAATCAGTTTCAAAGGTGGAATTTATTGCACATGTAAAACTGGAATCATATTATTATAACTTTGGGAACAACTCACAGCAATAAGATCTGTGGGGTTTTGGGGGGTTTTTGTTTGTTTGTTTGTTTCTTGTTTCCACTAGTCACAGTACAGTTTTCTTTTATAATACAATCGTGCTGATCATGATGGTCTAAATCACTGTGACAGAACTTTCAAACCAAATCAGACACCTCATACTAACACAATCTTTGCAAACCTGGTCCAAAGAAAGTTTCTCTGAATTTGTTTTAGAGGTGTTTTTGGATTTTCTCCTAGGTTATATTTTATTTTCCCCCAAATTAAAATAATATAAAATTATTGGGGCTTTTTCTAACATTGAGAACCTTGATATATGTTGCTGTTTGACTTGCTGAAGAAACAATCTCTTAGTTATGAGATCTTGATTTTATAAAAGTTATATGTCTTAATTATTCTACTCTAGCTCCACCATGCTGGTGTGTTCTTTTGCAAGGTATGTGTCACCTAGAGTCGGCTTGCTGGACTTGAACTGCGTAGCCAGTATGCTCTCAATAAATGAAAGATTGATACTTTTTTAAAAATGCTAATTTCCTTCATCTTTTTTCCCCCTGCACTGAGATATTTTTCTTTGACATATAATTAAATGCTTTTGAGCGGTTGCTGAATTACTGCGTGGTTAATCCCTCTCAACGGCAGGAAGCTTAGATATTTGTAAATTTCCTCAGTGCGCCGTTTCTGATTAGTTGACCTTTTCTAAATACCAAACTAACCAGTTGCAATTATATCACTTCATGATCAGCTTACATTTATTCATAAATAAAGTTCTTGTTGGTTTTAATTTGTTTTGAGAATTGGTATAGACAGAACAAATGGCTGTTGCATTAGAGTTTTGAATTTACCTTAAACTATAATCACTGATGTTATCTTTATGCATAAACTCCAGAGTACCTTTGTTGGTATTCTGGTTTATACTAATACTTTATCTTTATATATACACCCTTCCTTTTGCAAAGCAACTTCATTTGTTTTATTGATTGTAGATATCAGTGATCATGCACTTAATTAGCTTTGAAAACACAACTATGTTATCATCACATTATTTCTGAAAAATACATGAACATTCTTTCCAGTTGTGCCCATTCTCCTATCCCTTCTTCTCTCTCTTTCTCTCCTTCCCTCCTTCTGTTCTTTTCTTCCTGCATCAAATACTTATTGAGCATGTCAGGCACTGTGCTAGATGTTGCTAGTCAATGGTGGATAAACTCTTGGTTCCCCATGAAGCTTATTCTATAGATTTAAAATCTTTCCTTCCTGTTTATTCCAAAGATCACTTGGGAAAAAAAAAAAACCACATTAATGCAACAACCATGGACCATTCTCACTGAACTGGAGAAAAAGCATGTTACCCACCTTCAGCTGCTGCAGAGTAATCTTTCTTCTTTGTGGGCTCTGGCTATATCAACAGTCCTTCTTTTCCCCCAGAACTGGCTCTGGAGTGGGCACTCTTCCTCCTCTAGCACAAACAGCCTTGGGTGGGGATGTTGGGATGGACAGCAGTTGGATAAGGCCCAGTGTAGCTGGAGAGTCCTCCGTCCTCCTAGAAAACTTAGATGTCCACACTCATTTGGTGTGGCTGCCTGAGGCTTCTGGTAGAGAGCTCCTGTAGGAAACCACAAATGCACAGGAAATTGGGGAAAATCAGATAAAGGCAAACCATTAAATGACATATGTACAGAAAGGAAACAGTTAAGAATTAACCCAAATTAATTTAAGGCTATAAGAACAAGTGGTGCAACGGTTTAGTTAATAAGTAGCTAGTCTCCAAAGCTAGGGCATTTGAGCCAAAGGACTAAGGGCCTTTAGGCCTATAAGGGGGCAGGTGGATGGAGAAATGGACCCATCACAGAGTCACAAACTGCTGTGGGAAGTAGCAGCAGGCACTGCATAGTGGACCAATACAGATTTATACATACATCCATCTACCTGTAAATACATCTATTGACCCATTCAGAAAATACTTGTTGAGTGCCATTGTTTAGGGATCGTATTGAGGATATAGCAGTGTGCATGCCTTCATGGACCTTAATACTCAGCAGCATGCAGGAGGTATGTTGAACAACAAACTGGAATTTAGGTAGGGATTACATAAATAAAAGGCAATGTTAAAACTTGAGTCGGCTGACTTTGGCTAGTTTCTCTGGAATACTGGGTCCCCAAGAACCTTCCAGTGGAAAAAGCTGTCACCTATTACCTTAACCTTTCTCTAATCTGAGGTTATCTCCCCCTCTTTTCATTCTCTTAGCTTAACAAGACTGTATCACCATCCACATCTTTAGGCTCAGGCCCATCCATATTCAGACCTCTAGTCCCGCTCTACTAGGAAACACAAGACCCTTGGATGTTCTGCACTTGGCTAAGAATCAGCTTCTTAAATTTCTGATTTATTTGTTGTTTTTGACCTCTAAAGATTGAATTCAAGTTCCTGGAATTCAAAGACTCAATATTTATATCATGTCCTCTGTTTAATTGATACTCATCAATCTACTATCTACTACTACCCAATCATCTATCAATGTTGTCACTCAAATCCCTAGTTTAGCCATGAAGAATTGGGACTATGGAGTCAAAGTGCCTAGGGAGAACAGTCAGTGGACAGAGGTGAGTAAACCCAAAAGTGAGATGGGTTAAACGTCTGGAGACCAAATCAAGGGATGTAGTCCACAAGAGGACATGTTGGTTCTAGAAGACTTTCCCAGAAGTTATTCATCCTATGTTGTGGTTTGGAGATAGTTTAGTGGTAAGAATAAAGGGTTTCATTGTAAATAAAACCAGGAAAGAGACCATTTGTAAAATCAAATGAAACAGAAGGGTATAGAAGGGTGACTATCCTTAAAAAGGCTAGAAAAGGAAAAGCCAAGGAGGAAGGTTTTATCATTGTGTCTCCAAAACTGTGCAGATGGGGAGATGACTGACTGGTCTCATGGTTCATTTGGAAGGCAGATCCCATAGGAGAAACACGTGATAGCATAATTTAATTAATCAATTCATTCCCTAGGTTTTTTTTTTTGCTTGTTTGTTTTTCTGTGCACATACTGTAGAGCAAATACTACTGAAGATAAATCAATGATAAGACACAATCTTTTTCTTCTTGGAGCTCATCGTCTAATGGGAAATGCAGGCTAATAAACAACTAATTAAAAATACCACAAGTTGGATTTTCTAATACAAGGTTCCTTAGGACTTCAGAGCAGGGGCTCTAATGATTCCTAGGAAGGTCAAGGAAAACTCTCCCAAGGAAGTGACCTTTCAGTTGAGTTCTGAAGAACAAGGGTCATTTCAGGTAAGAATTTTTTGTCTCCACTTAGCTCTTCTTCTTTCCACTCCCCTTCCCGATTTAGCTCTTCTTCATAGGAAAAGATTGTTTAGGACTAATCTACCACGAATATTTCTGGGGTTGTTTGCTTGTTTGTTTTTTGAAAATACAGTTCTCATTATTAAGCTAAAATTTCAGTTGATTTTTAGAGCCAGTGTAGATATCATTTACTTGGACCTGAACTGAAAAAGTTTTTGAATCTACAAAGCTGAGAACTACATCTATGAGCAGTTAGAAGACATGCTAACTGAGAGATACAGCCTGACTGGCCAGACATTCCTACTTTTCCTTACCAATTTACCATTGGTAACTAGCTTCGCCTGATGAGGGACAGAAACAGAAAAACCTTTAGCCCAGAAAGCGACCTATAGACTGTATAGTTCCAATAAGGGTCAAATATGTGCTGGTTGCTACATTCTTAAGGGGTCTCATGACTGCCTGTATATCTCACTGATAGTTAATACCCAACTGAATGATAAGCACCAGAGAAGTCCTATGAAAGTAGCTTTATGAGTAGAAATTCAAAGAAAACATTTATGATCTAATACTCCCTGCACTTCTCCTCCCCCTTGAGCACTAAGCATATAACCACCAGCTGCCCATGGGTCCTGCCTCTGTCCTACTTAAACACCATACAACATCTCAAGAATTCTTCCTTGGCCATTGCAATCAACAACCCCATAACATTTTTGGTAGCCTGTACAGTGATTATGGAATGAATCCAAGAGCTTCTGCACAATTTGGTAAATCTCTTATTTCTCCAACCTCTACTTCTTACTTGTTCTTTTCTGGAAATGTCCTGAATAGTATGACCCTTGGGAATGTGTCTTGCCCTAGTGCTCAGGAGAGAACTCTTGCCCGTGACCACACTATGGAAAGGGATGGACTCCTGTCACCCAGCTAGACATTATTACTTTGGCCATAATGGTTTTGGGCTCAGAAATCAGATTCTTCTTATTTTTCCTGTCATTTTAATGCATATGTTATTGTCAGGTTTAGGACAACCACATAAGTTGTTATGACGGGCGTGAATCTCAAGACTCCCATGTAAGGTTTCTACCTAAATAACCCAGGGTGATCCCTTGATTAGTATAAAATCCAAGATATGTCTGACCATGTGCTTCTCAAAAGGGACCAGTCAGAGCTACACAATGGGGGACCACTTCCTTGGCGCTGGATTGTAGACAAAACTCCCGAGAAAGTTGCCTGGATTAGATAGGAGCTCCATACTTTCTATTTTTTTCATGTCTCTCATTTGCCTCTTACTCAAGGGCTATTTGGCATTCTCAGTCCTGCTCTCAGATTGAAAATACTTCCAGCTTAGATATATAATGCTTAATACAATACAAAAACCCCATCCATTAATACTAGACCTAGAGGCTTACAAAGGGAATTATTATTGATTGGCAAATATAGTGACTCCTTCAAAATGGAAAGAGACATCCCCAGTCTCTGCAGCATCTCAGTCCATTCACTAGCACTTACTGCAGTCTAAAATGCAACTGGAAAGTGAAGGGAGATTGACACCCCTTCTCAGGTAGTACAAAGTTGTCAGAGGGTTAGAAATGAGGGACGCCTGCCATCACTCTGAACCCCAGATACCTTCAGCAATATTCCTGGTGGGATGCCATTTGGAAGTAGAGGGGGATTTTGGCAATGGTTTTAGTTAATGCAGTCTCCTCATTTTGTAGGCATTAACTATGGAATCAGCTTCCTCAGTCCCAAAAGATTCCCCTTTGGGCCATCTCATAGCACATTGGAATCAATATGCACAACAGGATTTAAAGAAGTGCTTCATCTTTTTTCTGTAATAATGTCTGGCTTCAGTAGTCTTTGGATGGTGACAAAAAATGGCTTATTAACAGGCCCTTAAGCTTCAATACTATTTATCAATTTGCCTTTTTGTTTTTTGCAGGCGAAAGGAAAAATGAACCAAAATGCCCTACATCCACGTCTTTATAGCATTGAGTCAGGATCTTAATCTAAGAGAGATTGTACGATGTGTCTGGCAAGATTCCAGGCTTACCACCTTTATATATTTCAGACAATGATTGTTTAAATAGACCACCCTAATCAAAGAAACCAACTCAGTCAGACAAACAAGAAAATCAATGAGCAGAAGAAAAAGTGAAAATAAGCCTGCAAGGGAACCCTGGGTCCCTTAGTAATTCTCACTCCACATAAACCTTTGGAGGGGCACCTGGGTGGCTCAGTCGGTTAAGCGTCCAACTTTGGCTCAGGTCATGATCTCACAGTTCGTGGGTTCGAGCCCCGCGTCAAATGAAGTGGTAGAGTCCCTATTCACCCTATAGTACCAAAACCTTCTACTATATTGACTCAAATCCTGGGCAATAAAAAATGGTTTATAGTACTTGATTTAAAGGATGCGTTCTTTTGTATCCCCTTAAGTGAAGAGGCCCAGATTCTTTTTTTTTTTTTTTAGTTTTTTTTTTTTTTTGGGGAGGAAGGGAG